>NW_017720702.1:0-1357 GCF_001865875.1 Lupinus angustifolius | reverse complement strand
ATCAACTTAATGATCACCATGACTAATTCACCAACGAATCAAAAATCTTTTGTTGTTCATAAACATGTTAAGATCTTAACTAACCCTTAGTACAAAGTGCGGTATCGGACATATGGGTTGTACTTCACTTGTATTATAGGATCGTTAGCCGAGATTTAACTTATATTTTTATTAAAATTAATCCAACCAACAATCCTTTTTCTACTTAAAGAACTACGTAAGCCTTGATTCCCTTAATAGGGATACGTAGGACCAAAGTCAATATTGTCACGCACAACTAAAAATAATAGTTTTTTTCATTTAAGTAATTAATCATTAACTAACTAATTTAATTAATAAAGAGATGTTCCTTTATTTAATAGTAATAACAACAAATAAAAAATATAGTAATCCATGTAGTTTAGTATAGGGTACCGCTTAAGGCGGGCGGGTGGGGTGCTAATACCTTCTCTACCCTGTAATCGACTTCCGAACCTGGATATCAAAAATCCAAAAAGCCCAAGGTAATTGGGCTAAAAAATATTTTTCTACATTTTTGACAGTAAAAAATGTAGTGGCGACTCGAGAGGTCGCGTAGCCGAAAATCGGGGCGCGACACATAGTGATCTGATTATAACCAGAATATCCATCCAGAAAACAGTAAAATTCTTGTTCAGCCAATCTTTCTATCATTTGGTCCATGAATTTTAGAGGAAAGTGATCTTTGTGAATGGTCTAGTTCAGTTTCCGGTAATCAATACACATTCGCCAACCAGTGACTGTTCTGGTCGGGATGAGTTCATCCTTGTCATTCCTGACCACAGTCATACCTCTCTTGTTTTGGACACCTGAATAGGACTAACCCACTTACTATCAGATATGGGATAAATCATCCCAACATCTAATAGTTTCATCATTTCCTTCTTCACCACTTCCTTCATAGTGGGATTAAGACGCCTCTTATAACGCCCCGAAAAATACTTCTCAAAAACATTGCGGAAAAATGAGTAACTTTTTTTTATGAAGAGATAAAAAGATTGTATAAAATTGTTTCCTTTTAAACCTTCATTTTCCGGGACATCACTTTAAGTAACTCGAATGCGGAAAATCAACTTATCGTTATCGAGTGATAACTTAACTTGATTCATAATTTCCTGAATAACACCATACATATAATCAGTTAAGTCATCTTTAGTTCATACAAACTAAATCAACAAAGGCGGAAACTACATCGCCACTAACATATACAAAATCCAAAAAGAAAGAGCGAAAATATTAATCATCGCCAACAGACATTAAACAAAGACATGAACAAGCTGAAGCCGTCAGTGTTTCGAAAGTCACAAAATGATAAGCAACTCCTAGTGGCTAACTCCAA
>NW_017720701.1:0-1035 GCF_001865875.1 Lupinus angustifolius | reverse complement strand
TGCTCTAAGTCGTCCCGTCATTTCCTCTCCACTACTTCATGGTCACAATGCAATGCATTCTTAATCAGAATCAAATGCAAATGTATTAATCAAACACATGATCGGCCCATCCTTAAGCCATCTCCCGACAAGGAATGCTTCTCGTGGGACCCGATAGTACGTCAACCGTACATGCTCAAGGTAACATCTCAATCACAACAACCCATCACCGAATACTCCTGGACGGTCACATGACCAAGCCTCTTACGGTCGGTCGATCGTTGTTCAGTGATATCATGTATCCTTACTAGGGTACCCCCTAGTTCACGACCTCAAGTCGGATACTTGCCCAACAAGGCATAAACACAAACAATACTTTCATACCTTTGTGGAGTCATGCTTCACATCTAAGCCATGATCTCATTCCACAACCTTTATATCACAACACTCTACCCGGGTTCATCACATGGTTCACACAACATCATAACTCAAAGGGTAACGTCCCTACCACTACGACCATCGCTGAATCACCCTGGACGGTCCCAGACCAAGCCACTTACGGTCAGACGATCTCGCTCCGTGGTATCACGTATCCTTTCTGGGCATCGCCCTAAATCATATATCCTTCTCGGATTTCTTTCTTTAAAATAAATTTCTGAATTTGACTATTTAATTCCAACACCTTCAATACTTTACTTTTTATTTCAATTACGGCGTTATACCAAAATAGTTTTATCACATACCCATACTAGGGTTATTACATACACAACCAATCAATCCAAATAGTCAAACACAATTATTGTCTCTCGCCCAAACGACAATTCATTTTTAAATCTCAAGTAGACTGAAGCTTTCTTCGCCTAGGCGAAAGTATTATCGCCCAAACGAGACCTCTCTCGCCCAAGCGAGAGGGTTCCAAAAACTCGTTAAAATTCTGGAATTTTTTTTTTTTGGCGAGTCGAGTTTTTGCTCGCCCCGGCGATGCCTCGGTCGCCCAGGCGAAATCCTGGAACTTTTTTTTTTCCCCAAACGGGTTTTTGCTCGCCCGGGCGGACT
>NW_017720700.1:0-14665 GCF_001865875.1 Lupinus angustifolius | reverse complement strand
TTATAGTTTTTAGTTTATAATTCAAGAGGAGAAAGGAGAAGGCAAATGAGATGCAAACATTCCTTTTGTAATCTCATTTGGAACTTAAAGCATCCAATCCTTGGATGGATGGCTCATGCTCCTAACAATTTCATTTGAAAGTTGATTATGTATTTCTTCTTCTTCTTTTATTCTAAATTTGAATTTTAATCATTCAAGTTGGTGTTTTGGTTAATTTTATTTGTTTGAGAAGTTCTTAATGCTCGTTTTAGATTGATTACCTAAAAACTGATTTCAAGTCATAAAAATTACTTGTCTCAATCACTTAACAAATAAACTAAGAAGTAGTTGTACTACTTAGTTTATTTGCCAAGTTAAGCATACTTTTCTTAAGATCTTATATTCATTACTACTTCAATATTAGAGTAGCCAAGATTAGGGTGTGACAACCTAGTCTCTTTGTGGACGTAATATTGTTTTGTAATAAATATAAGTGATCATCATATTACCATTTTAGGACCTACACTAAAAGGAGGATTTCCGACCTTGGTGTTTGGAGTTAATCAAAGTAAAACATAAGAACTTGTCTAAGTAGTTCAAATACATAAGAAGTTGAGAAATACTTTCATCATTCAAAATAATATTGTCTCCTCAAGAATTTGTTAATACTTAGTTTATGTTTCTTGTTAAATGTATATGTTTATATCAAAATCAAACCAAAAACCACCAAAATATGTTCACTCGTTATTTGTGCATTGACATATTCATATGATTCATTCTATTAGGCAATTCATTGTGGTTCGACATAACCCTATACTACAATTGAATCTTGAAAGAGGTGTAAATTGTAAAATAGTAAAATGTTATCAATTTATTTGTTGTAACACATTTTAATATACAAAAGTGATGAAACTAACTTATTAACTTTTATTGATTGTTATTTACATTCCGCAATGTATCTATTCTTTAATACCGACCTTCCTTAAGGAAGAAGTTTGGTTTTTTAATAAAAGCAACCCGAAAGGGATTAAATAAATAAAAGCCATATTTAACTTTATTATTCTTTTGTTCTTTATTTATTTATTTGTTTCTAACAACTAACTATTCATCACTTTTGTACATTAGAATACCATTAAACTAGTGTTGGAATTTATTCCACAAAACCAAGATGGTATTCAAAGGTACTTAATAATTATGTAATAGGGAATTGCTTTGATACCATTGTACCGGCGTTAGAATTTATTCTAACAAAGCCGAGATGTGGCAAAGATGGAATAACTTATTCACATTATTATTAGAAGTAAGTTGTAACTGGAATATTCTTGAAACCATTATACCGACGTTGGAATTTATTTTAACAAAGTCGAGTTTGCGAACAAAGAATAAAACCGAGTTCACTTACTTAACAAAATAAAGAGAAGACACCGTAGAGGAAACTCTCCTTTCAACAAATTGGCATCGTTGCCGAGAACGATTTGTTGAGATAGGAAAACCACATCTCCAAATAAATCTTTCAAAAATCATCTTCAAGCTTTCACTAAGTCCTTGTCTTCATCAAAATATAGGCAAACTCCAATAGTGCTTTGCACTTTCACTCGCCGTCCTGCGTTCCACCAGTCTAATCATTGCACTCGGCCCCTAGTGGTCTCGTGTTGTACCTTTGATCCCAAGTGGTGTCATATTTTCACCCGGCTCTAGTGGTCTCGTGTTGTGCCTTTGACTCCCTAGTGGTCTCATATTTGCACCCGACCCTAGCAGTCTCGTGTTGTGCCTTTGACCCCCTAGTGGTCTTATATTTGCACTCAGCCCCCTAATGGTCTCGTGTTATGCCTTTGACCCCCAATGGTTCTATCTTTGCACCCATACCCGCAAGTGGTCTCGTGGTAACTTTGACCCTCGAGTGGTCTCATTTTTACTTCTTCGACCCTTAGTGGTCTTATCTATCAAATATGATGCATCACCTGTAAATTCAAGCATGCATCAATGATCATATTGTATATGCAAACATGCATCACATAGATTTTGATTAAGACAGAGGTTTATGAAAATAAAGATTGAAGACAAAGTTTGATTTAGACAAAGATCGACAACAAAGATTGATAAAGATAAAGGTTGTATTTCAAGGACAAGCTTGAAGGCATGAACATATCAACAAACAACAAAGTCAACAACAAAGTCAAAAGTCAAGATTCAAGTTCACACAAGCTAAAACATTCGAGAAGATCTAGAGGCTAAGTGTTTTTATATCTTTATTTGGTCTTAAGATGTTTGCTTAGAAAGAGTCTCGGCTAGGATAAGTCTTAATGGAAGTCTCACAAGTTAAAATCAATCATAACTAAAATGAGACTTATATGCATACATACATGATTTATATGCACATGCATAAATATATGATCACATGATTTTGATGCATTTAAGGAGAGTTTTAAATCATATATTATTCAAAGTCATTCATCATACTTTTACAAATCAGGTAGGAGGTACATATCACATTGAAATATCTTTTTCGAAAACGTGTTAATTGATTAAGAGTTATTTTAATCGATTAAGTGATTGAGAATCTGATAATCGATTAAGTATGGGTTTAATCGATTAAGGGTAGTTATAATTTCTAGTTTCTTGAATTTTAAAGAATCGTTAATCGATTAATTTAACTCATAATCGATTATCTGCACTAGAAAATAGAATTTTATATTAACTCGAGTTTCTTCATTTTGCGTATAGAACACTCACAATGAAAAACTGATTGATTACACATATTTCTGAAAATTACATTGTTATTTCACTTTCAAATCCAAAGAGAGATTTTCAAAGTGTTCTTTTGAAAAAGAAAGAAAAGGGAAAAAATTTATGAATCTTTAGAAAGATTTCCAAAGAAGCAAAATTGTCATATTTTGAGAAGAAACCTTACATTTCACATTTTCTATATTCTGAGTTGTGAGATTTGTAGAAGGGTTCTTGGATTCTAGAAGAGTGTATATTCAGCACACATAGGTGCATCAACAACTTGAAAAGTTTTAGACATAGGCATAAACATATTCTTTTGGTGTGTTTAGTATCACAATTGATAGAGAATTGGTTTGGGAAAATCCTAGATGCGGTTAGGTAGTTGGCTTCATGAGGACAAGAAGTCTGGGATAGAGCGAGAGAGCGGTTGGGGTCAGAATCACGAAAGGTGTTAGTACTCAAGTAGGCGAGTGCAGTGGTCAAACCGAGTTAGGGATCAACATATCCGAGTAGGGAGTTCTTGATTCTTGTAATAGAAGTGTGATTTTAAGAACAATTAATTTCCATAGTAAAAAAAATCTCTCAAGATCATAAGGGAAGGCTTGGATGTAGTTTGCAAGTGGACCTGCAAACGAACCAGGATAAAAGATGTGTCTCGTTCTTCTGAACCCTTAATTCTTTAAATTTCGTATTACTTGATTTACTTAACTTGACATGCATATTATTCTGAGTTACTTGCATATTCTGTTCTATGTGTTTATTGTTCTTAATCATCCATAAGAGTGCATATAAGTTTAGTTGAATCATGGTAATCTTGGACATCAAATAAAGTTGTTTCTCAAAGAACAAGAACTGACTAATCGATTAGGTTCTTTAGCTAATCGATTATTTGTAGAACGAGTTAATCAATTATTTTTGTTGTTAATCGATTGAACAATGAGGAAATTTGTCAAATCTATTTGTAAATCGAGCACCTGTAATTGTGTATTGTATCACCTACTCACCCTCTCCATCTAGGTGAGTTATAGAGCCATGTGGGACCCAACATCACTCTTGTCACTCGTGATCTCTTTAACCACTAATCTCAAGATTACACTTTCCGCGTAAGTTAGAAATTCATTTTCCACCTTGTGTTACTTCTCGGTCAAAATTCAGTCTTTTTTATCTGTACTTCCTTCTCACCGTGATAATCTGAGTAACATTTGTTACTCTTATTATCTAGTAAGAAATAATTAAAGAAGGACAATTATAAACACCCAATTTTGAGCAGAGTTATTCTTTTGCAATAAAAATAATTAGTGAATAAAGGATGAGTAATAAAAAATTTAAGGCAGTTGGGCTTTTTCAGCCATTCACATCAGGGGTTTAAACCCTAACCTACCTCTTTTTTAAGTTTATTTTTTAAGAAGGGGAAGGCATTTTCAAATTTTAATTTTAATAAAAGAGGGATAGGTGACAAAACCTAATCCTATTTTTTAGAAACACTCATATACTCTCTATCTTATTCATCACCTCTGTTTCATTTTGGTCGTTTGTTTTGTTCTTAATAACAACCCACTCACACTATTTTGTGTTAAAGTTTCAATCTTTAATTTATAAATCCATTCAATCTCATTGTTTATTCATCTAGGATTCTTCTTTTGAGGCTTTTCTTAGATTCCATTCCTTGAGTATCCTGTTATATATTCCAACCGAGTTATCTTCACTCTTGGTTAGTGTTTTTCTCATTTTTTTGGTCATATTATGTTGTTAATGCTTTTGGGTTTATGGATTTTGAAAACTCAAGGTTTTATTTTTGGATTTGAATAATTATATGTTCACTCTAAGTACAAGCATGTTACTCAATTTCATGGTATATTGTGGATGTAGAGATATACTTTTTTGGTTAGATTAATAGGGTATTTTATTCATTGTTTACCAATGGATTTTGTTGTTCATTGATTTTCCACTTCCTCTAACTATATTGCTCATATTGTTGCCACTTAAGAAGCCAAACTACTCAAATTTAATATATAAATCTCATTTCTTGTTAGCTTCCTATAACACATTTACTCATGGTTTTTTTTGTGTGCATTCTCATGAAGTCACAATTTAACATCATTCACATTTCTTTGCTGCAACTTTTATATGGTTTCAAGATACAAACGTGATATTTACTATATGAATAACTATCGAGATATTATACATTTATATGGTACTCTTTATTTGTTTTTGTTATCAATAGTTACTAGCATATTTTGGTACATATTCCTAGATAAATTTTATATGTGACATTATCTTGATAATTGTTTCAAATAAATTTTAAAAAATCAAAGAGAGATAGTGCACTATGACACTCGTGCCCTGTCGCATTATCTCAACTTGATATTTTCTAAAACGATTTAATAAAATCAAAGAGAGATAGTGCACAATAGGACCCGTGCTCTGTCGTGTTATCTCAACTTGATATTTTCAAAAATAATTTAATAAAATCAATGATAGATAATGCACTATGCGACTTGTGTCGTGCCACGTTATCTCAACTTTATATTTTCAAAAATAATTTAATGAAATCAAGGAGAGATAGTGCACTATGGAACTCGTATCATGTCGTGTTATCTTGACTTGATATTTTCAAAAATAATTTAATAAAATCAATAAGAGTAGTGCACTATGGGACTCGTGCCCTGTCGTGTTATCTTGATTTGATATTTTCAAGGCATAGTAGAAACCGTTAGGGAGAAGGTGAGCATCATCAATGGCAAAAGATAAGATGCTCGGATTGAAATATTGAGAAAGGACCGTTAGATTCAGAAGCTGAAGAAGGAGCTCAAAATAGAAAAGGAGACTTACATGTTAGCTACTCTGAACAGGGCCAAAACTGAAGCATATGTTGAGATCCGTAAGTTGAAAGAGCAGCTAGAAGCCTAAAGGCAAGATATGGAAGCAAGCATTAAACAAAAGGCTGAATTGGAGGAACAACTGGGGAATTACATGAATGCAGACCATCCTAGAAACGTGAGAATTGTGAACTGGAAAGAGATCTCAGGTCATGTTAGGAGAAAGTCATTATGGGAAAAGATCAAAGTGCTCATTTGATGAAGAAGGTCTCACATTTGCAGGAAGTACAACAAATGATGGACGAGTATCATAATGCTTTAGTCAAAGCCAATGGCAAAAACAAATTGGTACAAGCGGAAGGCGTATGAGTTGTAGTCTGAGTGCAACAACATGGGCCTCGAACTCAGTTGGAAAGAAGAAGATAAGCAAAAAGAGTTGGAGGGTGCCATAAAGGTCAAGGAGGAAATATAGGGAAGTATAGAAATATGGAGGCACAAGTCTATATCTTTGTTGGGACATTGGGAGACCCTTAAGTATGATTGACATGAAGATTTCGAGCCTGTGTACAAAGAAACTAAAAAAGCAAGGGTTAATCTGGAGACAAATATTAGAATGTTCTTCAATGACTATCAGAATACAGCTAAGGGGATCAGGAATTGGAGGGAATCTATGGAATGGATGAACCTTGAGCTGAAGAATGAGTCAACATTCATGGAGGAGAACTGAGAAGAAGATGGGGTAGTTCACTATAAGACTTGTGTTTTGCCGCGATATCTTGTTATTTTAAAAATAAATAAAAATATTACAACCAATCAAAATTTTTCGAGAAGAACTACGTAGTTTTGATTTTTCTATTGCTGTTAGAAATACGTAGGAGCAGATATTTCTCTATGAGACAAAAAAAAATTAATTTTTGGTCTTTCTTTTGTTTAATAATGTACAAGGATAAATTAATGTATTTAACGAATATCGATATTTTAATTTAAGTAATATTTTTATAATCGGTGGCATAAGGTGTCTAATACCTTCCTCATTTGTAACCGACTCCCGAACTTATTTTTCTTTGTGAGCTGATTAATTTTTGCTCTTTAAATTAGTTTTTTCATGTTTTCCCTCTAAAAAAACATCGATGGCAATTTCATTTCCATTTATACTCGTCGCGCCCACAAAAGTGGGATAACAACATATGTGTAATAGCCTTAGTTAGTGAATGAAGTGTGCATTCCTTTTATTTTTTGTGCATTCCTTCTCTGATGTGTGCGTTCTTTTTGTGCATCTTTATCAAATTTTCCCTCTGAAAATAACAGTGCACGGTGCAAGGAAGAAGAAAAGGGAATGGTTTTGAATAAAAATTAAATGAATGTTATTTCCACTATTTCAAGTATAAATATTTAAAACAAAGATTTAAAATTAAAACAACATTGTAAACTTATGATTATGAGTAAATTACACTGACACCCCTGAGTTTTAGTGAAATTATATAAAACACCCTTCACTTTTGTACACTTACAAAAATCTCCTTATTTTTTATACTTTCATTACACTGACCACTCTTGCATGAAAAATAAATGTAATTTTTAAACAAAAAAATGTGATAAATGTAATTTAATTAAACAAAACATGATATATTGTGGAGACAAGTCCAAATAATATATGAGTCAATACCTCTCTAGAATTGATAGTATAAGAGCGATTTGAACAATATCTCTTTAGAATTGTTGATGCATTTTGTAACTAAAAATAATAAAGATACACTACTTGTATATTATTTGGACCTATCTCCATAATATATTATGTTTTGTTTACGTAATTGCATTTATCACATTTTTTTGTTTAAAATATTACACTTATTTCTCATGCAGGGGTAATTAGCATAATGAAAATACAAAAATTAGAGGGATTGTGTAGGTATAGAAAAGTGAGGGGTGGTTTGTATAATTTCACTAAAACTCAGAGGATATTAATGTAATTTACTCTATAATTATTAATGAAAAAATAAATGAGTAAATATTTCCTTAAGTCAAACAAACTCGTGATGTTAACCTAATGATATTTCTCTCACTCATTTTAGGCTTATTTTCCTAATTAACCAACACCATTAATAATATGAATATATTTAAAAAAATATACATTAATTTCTTTGACTGATACTTTAAATTTCTATAGCACTTTTTTATTTTTAATGGTATTTATTAGAACATGCTATTTTAGACTTCATTTCATTATACATATTGTCCATTTGTTGGATTTGGATCGCTCCAATATGAGGAACGTCCCAAATCACCTCTTCCTCAAGAAGTGTAGCACTAAGAGAAACCATATAATCTGCAAGCATATTCCCTTCTCTGAAAACATGTTGAATCTGCACATCCTAGACTCTATTAAGCAAATCATGGATTTTATTAACAATAACACTGATATAGTCAATTTGAACATACAACTTGTCCAAAACTATATTAATCGCCTCCAAGCAATCACTTTCCAAGAGAAGTGACCAGCAACCCAAGTTCCAAGCCAAGTGAAGACCATATTCTATAGCTAGTAATTCTGACTGAATAGGAGTTCCATTTCAAATTTTTATCGAGAAACCAAAAGACCATAAATCATCATGATCATGAAGAACACCTCCACCTCCCATCTCTTTGTCTCTCAAATTGCATCTGCCATCCACATTAAGCTTCACCTTACCATTGTCAGGTTTACACCAGAAGCCCGTAGACAAGGGATGGCTAACTGAGAAAGAATCTACAATACTCCAATCTGATGTGAACCTCTTCAGGAGATTCTAAGAACGATCTTTTCTTGGTTGGTTTTTGCTTGTTTAAGGCCACAGTTTGTAGTGTTTAGGTTTGTGTTTGGATGTGTTTGTAAGATAACAAGAAATAGGCAGCGGATAAAAGAAGATGGAATAGGTTGAAGGGTGATATGGCGCCACAACAATGGAATGTTGATAAGTCGGGTGATGTTCGCCACAAGAACGTGGTTCTTGATAAGAACTTATAACCTTGGTTCAGCCAAGGAGTTTGGAGAGAAACTCTCAACAAGGATGACAATCCTCAATTTTTAATCAAAACTCAAAAACTGTTTATTTCATCAAATCTGAATACAACTTATAGGAAAACATTTAGGTTTGTATGTGAAACCCTAGCCCTAAAAGTGTGCACGGCTACACTAATTTTCCACATGGAAAAGTCTTACACGAAAATAAAGCATAAAATTAATGGAAAAACGAAAAATAAGAAAGTTTTAATACAAATGCAAAAACTAAGAAAATTCAGTCTTGGATTCCTCTATTTGCCTTGATGAATCTGGTCATCCCATGTAGACTTGGACCCCACGAATTAAAGGGTTGCATGGTGCTTTGGATTGTCTTGAATGCCTTGCACAAACTTCACAATTACAATTAATGCTTTTGTTGAGTGCACATTCCTTCACTTAGGCTGATTCATGCACGGTTGAAAAAGGATGAGTGAGGTTTGAATCTGAATTGAGTTTGGCACAAATTCCTCACTAAACATTAAGGCTTTGAATGATTTTTGTTTGGTGAATAGCACTCCATAAAAGCCACGGTTCAAAAGGCCAAGCACCTATTCAAATGAGTCTTCAAGTCTTGAACAAGGAATTAAATGCTTTGCACAAGTTTCTTAGGGAAATAATGCCTTGGCCGAATTTTTTAAGGCATGGCACAAAACACACCCCTTCATTAAGTTGATTGCACGAATTGCATAGGAGAAATAATGTATCTTGACTTGGTTTGAAGGTTTGCACGAAAATCTCCCCTCCTTAAAGGCTTCCTTGACTTGGCTTTAATGCTGGCCACCAACTCTCATGTATCCTTGACTGCACTTATTCTGAAATTCAAATAAGTTAAGACACATTAAATACTTGAAATAAAAGAATTAAGACACATTAAACTAGTCTTAAAAACAACTTAGAAAGAAATAGGAAATGTTAGGACACATTAAATATGTCCTAGGCCAAGCTTCAAGCTTGGCCGTGCCCTTATTTAAAGGGTAGGGAAATCTTTTCCCCATCTTGGCCTACACTTAAAGCAATGTAATAAAAACGAAAATAACTCCCTTGGGTTGGTTTTGGAGATGCTCCTTGATGGTCTTTATGATCTTTATGAAGATTGGATTGGGTGGCTTCTCCTTGATGTTCTTTATGAGGAGCATAAGTACATTTAGTCCAAGTTTGGGCCTTGTTCTTAGCTTGGGCCCACTTATGCCTAATAGCTCCTTCTTTGGAATCTTGGGCATTTTCTGGATCACATCACAATCTCTGAAATCGTGATGCACATTTCTAGTAACTTCGCCAATCTCCCATGAAGAATCGTTAAAAGTAGAATTGTTCTACCACCTCCACGCCTACCAGACACCTGACAAGAAAAGACGACCAGTAGCAAGCCTAGAATTCACCTCCACCCAGGAAAGGAAAGAGGTATTGTACCAAAAAGTTGGATCATTAAACCCCAACCGTTTCCAGAGAAGAGTAGAATTTCCACAATCTCTGAAGGTATGTAAGAGGTCTTCCACTTCGCCATTACACCGACAACAATTAGGAGAGTCTGACAACTTCTTATTGAACCTGAGAAGATTGGTCGGGAGAGAGTCAAGAGCTGAAAGCCAACAAATAAATTTCACTTTTTCTGGGACTGGTAATCTTCATAACCATCTCCAAGAACAAGGAGGACTACCAATCCCGATAGTATGTTTTAACCACCAGTAACATGAATTCGCTAAGTAGCTGCTAGTGGGACTATAGTTCCAAACCCAAGTAAATGAATGACTAGCATTAGTAGCTATTGTAATATCACATATGATATCTTTCACATGACAAGGAAACAAAGTGTATAAGCTATCAAAATTTCAACCGTTTTATTTCCGAAGGTTCTTAACACACATATGAGAATATGAAATATGAACATAATCCACCATAGAGCACAACTGGCCCATTCCCGTCTAATTCTCATACCAAAGTGAATAATTATCATCTCATAAGTGCAAGGAAAACCCATCTTTTAGGACCAGGAAAGCCTTCGAAATACTTTTCCGTATTGGAGAAGCTGAAGATTTATTAGGAGCATGAAGCATCCACTTATCCCCTAAATATTTCTTTTTCATGACCTAGCACCAAAGTTTATTATTATCTTGAAGAAACTGCCAACCAAGCTTATCCAGGAATGAAACATTAGCATAACGAGATTCACGAATCCCTAACCCACCATTATTCTTATGCTTGGTAAGAGTGTCCCACTTCACTAAGTTGAGGCTTCTTTTGTTCACGTCACCATCCCAAAACAAAGTTCCTTACCATCCTATCAATATCACAACAAGTACTCTACAGGAGCCACATGCTCTGTATGATGTAAGTAGAAAGAGAAGACAAGTACCCATCTGCCTTTCGATCTTCTCAATAATGGGATTGAACATAGATTTTCGGATCCTTCTTTGGACGAGAGGAATATCCAAGTAACTACCTAGATTAGACACTACTCCATATCACTAATACCTATAAAGCTATACTTCTTCCTATTAGTGATATTCTTCGAACACATGAACTTAGAATTTTCCACATTAAATTTCATCCATGAAGTCTTACAAAACTCCTTAAGAGTAGCTTTCACGATACTAACCTGGGAATTAGAAGTCTTGCAGAACAACATAACATCATCTGCAAACAATAAGTGTAAAATAGGAGGACCTCCTCTAGAGAGCTTCAAGGTCTGCCAAACCCCTAAATCCACCTTCTGCTGAATAAGAAGAGATAATTTTTCCATACACATGACAAACAAGTAGAGGGACATAGGATCACCTTGGCGAAAACCTCGAGCTGATGGAAACCTATCCAATCGAGTACCATTCCAAATCAAAGACGTGTGAGTAGATGTAACGCACCACACAATGAGATTGACAATAGTACGAGGAAGCCCAAAATCGAGCAGCATTTGCTCTAGAAAGTCCTAGTTAACTCTATCATAAGCTTTTTCAAGGTCCACCTTGATATCTATGACACCTTTATTCTGCTTAGAATTATGGATAAAGTGCATGAATTCTTGGGCAATTATAACATTGTCAGTAGTTCCTCTGCCGGGGATGAAGCTGTTTTGCAAAGTTCCAATAAGATCATCCAGAAAAGGTCTCAAACGGTTTACCAGAACCTTTGCTAGCACCTTGTAAGAAACATTACAAAGACTAACCGGTCTCATCTCCTTCAAAGACGAAGGAGGTTAACATTCGGAATCAGAACAATAAGAGTCTTGAGAAGGCGAGTGTCCGAAAAACTCGAACTGAAAGCATTTTGGACTATTTCCCAAATATCTTTTCCTACAATATACCAATATTTCTTAAAGAAATAAAGTTGAAAACTGTCGGGTCCAGGAGCTTTACATGACTGCATAGCCATGACCACATTGGTTATTTCTGCCATAGTAATCAGAGCCACCAATTTCATAGCCCCATCCTCAGAAAGAGATGGAGTCAACACAGTACAACAACCAAGATCAACTTGACTACTAACGCAGAACAAATTTTGGAAATAATTATTAGCTTCTTCTTTAAGGCGTGTCGGCTCAGAATGCCACAAACCATCCTCAAGAAAAAGACCATGGAACTTGTTCCTCTTCCTTCTCACGATAGTCTGGGTATGAAAAAAAGTAGTATTCATATCACCAAATTTAACCCATTGCTCCCGGGACTTCTGAAACCACATCATCTCCTCTTGGCTCAGAACAATATTGTACTCTCTCCTTAATTGAACCTCAAGTCTTAAGCGATCACGATTATCTCTCGTTTCCAAACTAAGCTGAATACCCTTAATTCTGGCTTCAGTCCTTCTTTTCCTTGTGAAGATAATACCAAAAATGTCCTTGTTGAAAATTAAAGAGTTCTCTCACCTTTGAAAGACCATCCATCACTCTGTGTTAAGTAGACGACCAATCATGACTAACAACATTAGTAAAATCAGGGTGAGAGGACTATGCAGGCTGAAACCGGAAAGGCCTATTAGGAACATCTATCCCACCATTACCACCACATCGAACCAGGATGGGGCAATGGTTTGAGTGAAGTTTAGTGAGGTTCTCAACGTAGGCTTCGGCAAAATCTCTATGCCAGCAACAATCTGACAAGGCTTTATCAAGACGCTTAGAAATCCTCCTCCCACCATGGATAAAATATAAACGGAGCTCCGTAAAGTCACCAGATAATCCCAAAGAGCTTCACGGCCCAACCAAGAGGGCTTAGCATAAATAGTTGTGCACAACCATTCCTTATTCCCCTTCTCAAACTTAACTGAAATAGCTTGAGAAAATGAATCAAGTATAGTCTACATGAAACCACAACCGACCGCACAAAGAACCCAAATACCATCAGCTTGACCAAAAGCTTCCACAATACCACAAGCTTGAAACCCAAGCCCAGTCTAAAACATTTCAGCATCCTTAAATTGACAATAAGTCTCAATAAGAATGAGCACAAAAGGATTGTACTTTCTGATCAAATCTCTTGTATGGCGGGGACCAATTTTATTCATAGTACCGCGAATATTCCATGAAAGAATAGAAAAATCCTGAAACTCAATCATTAAAATTAAAAATAAAATAGAGACAAACCCGAACCTCCAATGATTAATGGGTTCCATAGATGTGTCATTAACCTCCTGGAAGAACTCAGACTTAGTTGAACCAAGCAACTTTGTATCCTTGCCATCTTCAAGCATTACCTCGGTGTGATTGTGCAATTGGACGCCCCTTGCCTTTGTGTGGTCTCCTAGAATGACCCCATCCACCAAATTATTCTCAACCATATTACTTCTATTACCTATATAACAAAAAAAAAACTCTCTCACATACATGTGTCATCACCTTCTTGAATTGCCACATGTCACACTCACAACAAAAGTTTTCTCACTCAAAGAATTCTACCACCTCCAATACACCCCACCACACCATAACATTTATTATTATCTCTTAATACATCTCTTTATCATTTATTCTTCTTCTTTCTTCCATATTTTTTTCTTTCAACTTATTACTAATTAGAGAACCTCATCTCTCTTTCACTCATTCGTTTCATTACTCTACTTTTCTTCAACCAATTTTCTCTCTTCTTGGTTTATATCATTCTTCCATTTCAAAATTGAGTGTAAAATGTATACACTGACAGTGTAAAGATTTATACACATGCACTTTATCATCCACCATTCATTTGGATTACTTTTTCTGAAAAGTCAACAATAATAAAAAATCAATGGTGATGATACAATGACAGTGTATAAAACTCATACACTGTTAGTGTATACATCTTTTTCTCTTTAAAATTTCTTATTTTAAAATGATTTTAGGCATGTAGATCTATTCGTTGATTTTTTTCTTTGAAGATGTTGTATTAAAATCTTTTTTTGTTTATATTGTAGATATGTTATTATTGTTGGATAACTAGATGAGTGAGATGTCTCTAATGACAAGGGCATCGATGATAGTTCTATTTGATCTGGTGTCTCTTATTGTTTGTTCACCCTTGAACCATCATTGCAGGTTAGTTTTTCTATATCTCTTTGTTGTTTCTTTATTTGTTTATAGAATTTTCTATTCAAAATAATCATTATTGTAATGTTGAAAATGACATGAACAGTAACAACATCGTAATGCGGAAGAAAAAAGTAAATAATCTCTGACACTTTGATATTTTCATCATTTCTCCTTAATTTTCTAAAAAAAATTGTTAAAATGCCATTTTGCTACCTAATCTTGAGCAAAAGTAGCATAATATTGATTCTATGTTTTTTTATTTTTGTTTTACATTGTGGTTCATCTATTTTGTTGTACAACATGAATTATGTTACTTATGTTATGATTCATTCTTTCATTCTTCATCATACAATCTTTCATTCTTCATCACACAATCTTTCATTCTTCATTACACAAATAGATAAATATAATGAAAACTCATGTTATGATTCATCAAATTTCACCCTCATTCACCAATAGGAATGTGGCTTCCTATTTGTTCTCTCACTTTCTTATTCATTCATTCTATTTCATTCCATAATTTAATCTTACGTTTGTCATTTGTCGTCTTGTAGTAATATTGATAATAATTTGATTGATTATGAACTTAAATGCTATGATTATATTTAA
>NW_017720699.1:0-7457 GCF_001865875.1 Lupinus angustifolius | reverse complement strand
ATTAAGGTAATATTTATTAGCAAAATTCGATTTCATTCATTGCAATTTAAATGTGAATAAATGTACAATAATTCAATTTGATTCTAAGAAAGTTGCAAGTGATGATTAATATATGAGTTAAGATTTGGAACAAAGAAAAAATAATCGAGATCGTTTTGTTTATTTTTCTCACTTAACTCTGTAAATATGTTCACCTACATTTTTAACTATGCAAATGCACCGGTAACATGTGCACTCTTTTATTCTATAATTTAATCTTATGTTTGTCATCTGTTGTCTTATAATTGATAATAATTTTAATTGATTAAAGACTTAAATGCTATGATTAAATTTCACTTAAAACTTAAAATAATTTTGATAATAATTGTGTAATGATATGTCAACATTAATGTCATATTTATGAGCATAATCTGATTTCATTGGTTCTTCTTAACTCCTCTGTCCTCATTCTTATCAGTTGCATCTCAAATTGCTGAAAGTCACTACAGGAAAATATCTTGTTAGCCACTACTTTTTTGCCACACTAGATGGCTCATGTCAAAATTGATACTAAGACCAACCCATTAGCTACATTTAGTTGAGCTTGTGCCACAAAAACCTGCACATCTCTCCTCTATACCTTCATTTTCTTTTCCATCTCCCCTCTTCGTAAAAGACCAACCCATTTTTTTACTCATTTTCTGAAAATAGGCATAAAAAGAAAAAAAATCACCCCTCTTCGTAAACCCGAATCCTCTTCGTGACTTGGCTTCTTCCTCTTCGTGTTTTCCTTATATCTCAAAACAAATCTAGATCCCAAACTCCATTGCGTTTTTGAGATATATCGCTTTCTCTTCACTTCTCGCTTTGGTTCTCATTCACGATTCTCGTTGTTTCTATCTCCAAAAGGTTAAATGTTAACGTTTTTTATTTTTTACTCATCGTTTTCAATTTTGATCTGTATTTTGATTTGAGAAATGAGATTATTGTTGGATTTGATCGTTGCTAGGTTTTTAGGTGCAAGTATATGGAATTGAGTTTTTATTTTAATGGATCGCTTCGATGAATTGAAGAATTTCTGATTTGATTTTATTGTTGTTGTATTTAATGCTTTTTGAAATAGTGAGGTGAAAGCTTCAACCAACTAGTTCCTACAATCAACAATTCAAATTCAGCTTCAACCAACTAGTTCCTACAAAGCTTCACTCTTCAATAACTCAAATCTAGGTTCAAACTTCAAATCCCTTAATCTGTATGGATACTTTTATTTTTATGCTGATCTAAAATTGTTTGTATGTTACTCTAGATTTTATCTGTATAAATGATTTTTTTGTAGTATTTCTTTTGAAGTTAATCTAAAGACATATGGAAATGTTATTTAAAATTTGGTAAATCTTAAACATATTGTCATAAGTTTAAAGTTCATATACATAGCAAGCTTAAACCTCCTTTCAGATTAGGATTAAGAAGTTCATGGCCAAGCACATATGCTTCTATGTTAACATTAGGTTGTAGTAGAAACAGTGAGGACAATTGAACATCACTTCAAGGGATGTGTAAAATGAACCAGTGGGTTCTGTGGTTAGGACTTTAGATGTGTAACTTTAGAGAGAGAAAGAGTGAAGAGTGTGATATACAACACAATTCAATGTCATGTGTATCTACAACACAGCTGGATGAAGACAATTGAATGTGACTATTGGAGCCAAGAAAAGGAACAATCCAGAATTTGTAATGATACCCATCTCTGTTCTCTTTCCTTTCACTAAACAACTTGGTTATAATCCTTATAATAGTTATTTCGTACACAATGATGATAATGAATTTTGTATCCATCATGTCATACAAATTACTCAAACTTTGAAGATGTAGCCTAAGTGTAGTAGTTTGATTTAAGAAAAATAGAAATATATAACTCATGGAGGAATATACCAGTTTGATAAAATCATTAATGTGGATGAATGGTTAAATCATCAAAAGAGTTATACATAGAAAAAATCACTGTCTGAAAAATTGAATCTAAGTATAAAGGAATTTAACAATGAATTGTTCTACTCAAAATGATATTGATGAAATTTTTAAAGAGATGATTATAAATGAATAGTTTTCTTATTCATGTTTGTAATAAGCTATACTATATATAGGGAGCGACTCACGTGAGAACATTGCACTATTGTGAGAAATTAGAACAATTAATATCTATATAAATATTTTGCATGTCTTTATATTCTGCATTTTTTTTAAAAACTATTGTAATCTGTTAACAGAGCTCAAAAGTAGTTCTTTGTTGTGGCTACTTGGGAAAATAGCTTGAAAGCAACTCTTGATGCTGAGCTGAAAAATATTAAGGTAATATTTAAGTTGTTGTTAAGTTAATCATTAACATGATCACATTGCTTTTTCTATTATACATGACATCATGATGCATGTTGGCACAACACTACACTCACACGAGCTTCAGCCAATTTTGTTACATCAATTGTTGCTAGCAAACCATGAGAATACATTTCTTTTAATTTTTGTTGAAATAAAAGTTTAAGGTTTTTCTTCAATTTGATTTCTCCTCCGTTACAATGGAATGCCTTTATTTTCATTGCTTGTTCTCTCTGTTTTTAGAAATACAAAATGTATGGTTCGCACTGCAGCTACTTATTTTCTTTTTAGTCAACGCGACCATATTTGTGTATATAAAAAGGGCAGTTAACAAATGTCTTCAGGGATTGTTTAAGGATGCAAAAAGAATAAATTTTTATTGTAAAGTGATGTTTACCATATCAAAGTGTGTTGAATTTGATTGTCTAATGTTAACCACTTAAGCTACTCATTTCATATACGTAATAATATTTCGAAACGATGTTATTTCATGTGGAAGAGGGTGGCTAGAATCTGGATCTCCTTCTTGAATCCTACTAAGAGTTGGCTAGAATCTGGATGGGTACCTAAAAAGAATGAATTGCAAGTTGGTTTTTCTTTATTTTTTGAATGCAATCATTGTATTTAATGCTATGTTATTTAGTACGTGAAATATATGTTAGTTATGTTTAAGAGGTTTATCTTTTTTGACCAATTGAATGGTGATACTTTCTTTTCGGGTTTTCAAAGTATCTCATCTCTAACCTCTTCCAATTTAGTATTACACGGTGAATTAGTAAACAAAGCCTTGACCAAACATACAATAATTATTAACTAATTAAATATAATTTAAATGCACCCTTGATAGTTAGGTTGACACTATTTATATTCCAATTTATCTCTCATCTTATTCATTCTTTTTAAACATAAGATTTAATATATATATGGAGCTACGACTCATACATGATTGGTTATAAGGCCAATTTTACTATTTTCACAATTTTAATATGAGAATTGTTCTCATTGAGTAGCTTCATATATATATAAAATCTTAAATAAAATACACATATAGGAGTTACATTTTTAAGGAACACATATATTAAATAAAATACAAATATATTATAACTATTTTATAACTTACAATTGATTGAGAGAGGAAATATATTTTCATAACTTATAATTGATTGAGAGAGAAAATATATTTTCAAAATAAATGAAAATATATTTTCAAAACAAATAAAAATATTCTTTAAAGTACATTTTTTATTGACGTTTGTTTATTTTGTAGATTTTTTCTTATTTTATAGACTATTTCTCATTTTCATTAATTTTTTGTTTATTTTTCATAGATTTATTTATTTTGTTGTTATACAAAAAGAAATAACAAACTAATTTATAGCAAACCCTCTTTGAGAATCCAAAATACATTAAATATTTAAATATAAACAATTGAATACACTTGATTTATTTTATTTTGTTTCTTACCTTTGTTATTAACATTACATATATAACAATATTAGTTTACTTATTTTGATACTTTATAACAATAATTATGAAACTCATGATTTTTATTATCAAATATTTATTTATATCATATGAGTTTATATTACTATGATAATAATAGTTTGTACTCAATTATATATTATCATGCCTTACTATATATTTGATCATTATGTTGCATAATTTGTCAATTTATGGACGATTAATATATTATCATATCTTATTATGCGACAAAAGTTATGAAGACATTTTGTCGTTACATTAGAAAACATATCCAATGAAATTAATTCACAATTTTTGTGTTTCTATATATTTCGCTTTATTTTATCAAATTATTACACAATATTGTTAACATACATTTAATAATATTCATACTTATGTGCTTCTAAATATTCGTCAAAATCAATGTCTCATGAGAATGCTCGAGTAATATGTGATTGTTTAACCATATGAATGCACAGGTAAGATAATATTCTTAACCATATGAATACACAGGTAACATGTGTGTTTCTTAATCATTATAATGTACATTTAACATGTATGTTCTTAATCACACGAATGCACGAGTAACATGTGTGCTCTTAACCATATGAATGCACAAGTAACATATTTTTTCTTAACCATATGAATGAATGCACGAATAAGATGTGTGTTCTTAACTATTAGAATGCATGGATAACATGTGTTATTAACCATTAGAACAATTAGAATGCATGGGTAATATGTGTTATTAACCAAACGAATACACGAATAACATATGTGTTCTTAAACATACGAATACACGAATAACATGTTTATTCTTAACCATGTGCCAAAAAACTATTGTCTCATGCAAATATACGGATAATTTACTAGTTTAGTAGTAAATGAATAGGTATCCACGTCATTCTCCATTGCCTTAATAGAATTATTTTCAACATTGATCCTTCCCAAGTTGGGCTGCCCACGTGTTGTATGAAGGATAACTTCCCAACATCAAGAGTTGACTCATTACTTGCCATGCACGTGTCTCCTAAAGGAGTTGAACTGTATGTAGAGGTGGGCTTTAATTGATGGCACGTAACAGCATGGTTAGTCTTCATTTGAGAGGAACCCGAAACACATGGGGAAGATACTCCCTGCACCTCATTATCCGCTTGAGTTAAATGCAGTTTCGAACTCCCAGGATTAATTGAAACAGCCTTCCCCGAGCATTTAGGAGAATTCCTCCCTTTAATATGACCTTGAAACCGGCGAGTGGGAGTTAAGCCCCTGGCTTTGGACTTTAAATTCTCCACTAAATCCACCTCCTCGTGAGTAGCATCTACATATTCTAAATTAACAGCCGTTGATGAATCTGAACGTTGCCTCTTTTTCATTTCTGAATCATTAATATAATAATCTGCATTTAAACCAGGGGGCCCGTCAGATGCCAATAATTTTGCCCCCTTTACAGCCGAGGCTCTCCTAGTAACGGCCATATTCTCCATACGATGCCCATCAATATTGTTAGCATTAACTCCTTTATGTGCTCCCATTTTCGAACCCCTCGACTATTTCTTTTGCGTAGTCACCACCATCCAGTCTCCATGAGGATTGGTAACCCCCAAATCTGTGATACTGGCTGCCAATGATGGGGCATTAATGTTACAATTAACACTAGGACGGAATCATTCTCTTCCACATGAGGCGCCACCTTCTCATGCCGACCACTGCATTCATTAATTGGACGCTCAAAAATGCCCTGCGGATTCACTAGTGACTTAGGGATAGTGCAGTTGCGTGTAACATGCACGTAACAACCACAGGTACTACATATCTTCCATAGTCAGTGGAACCAAGTGGAAGCCCTCCGCCTAAGGGTGGAAACAGGCCAGGCCAGGCCAGGCTTTCCCTTAAACAGGCCCAGCCTATATAGTATGTAGGAGCCTGGGCCTGGCCTGTTAGCCTGTTTAAAAAAAATTTCAAAGCCTAGGCCTGGCCTGTTTAAAAGTCTGGCCTGTTAGCCTGTTTAAAAGTCTGTTTTACTATATCATCTTGAAATAGGTCATCATATCTACATTTAGATAGGTTAATATTCCTACTTTTAATTAGACTCTTCTAACCCTAACAATTAAATTATATTTTTTATATTAATATTACATATGTATAATAATATTACTTATATTAAAATTGTATAATATGAACATATTACATAATATAATTAAATAGGCCGGCCTGTTAGGCTTAATAGGCCTTTTGGATGGCCCACAGCCTGGCCTATTTAACTAAATAGGCTTTTCAAAAAGCCTGTGCCTGGCCTGTTTACGAAGAAAGCCTGGCCTGTTATAGGCCAGGTAATAGGCCCCTGGTAGGCGGTCTGGCCTGTTTCCACCCTTACCTCCGCCCAATATGCTCATGAAAGACTTTAGATACCAAACCTATAGTCACTGGATCAACTACATAAAATTTGTTTCTATATGTTTTATGAAAATTTGTTCATTTTGAACACTTTCTTTAACAACTAGAAAAACTTTATGTCAATGAATTTTGACTTTGTAGAACTCCTATTATTATTGGAGTAAAGAAGCACAGACTTGTTGTCACAATAAATCTTCAATGGTCTTTCAATACCATCGACCACACGTAAGCCAATGACAAAATTCTGCAACCATATATCATGGTCTGATGTTTCAAAACAAGCTAATACAAACACATATTCAGAGGTGGAGGATCTGCTGTCTATACATCCAGCAAAATCAGAGTCAAAGTACCCAATGATCTCTAAATTCTCAGACCTCCGATAAGTGAACATGTACTCATTTGTTCTCTTCAAGTAACGCATAAAATGTTTGACTACCTTCCAATGATGCAGTCCAGGATTACTCAAATACCTTTTCAAAACTCCCACGATAAACGTCAAGTCGGGACTTGTACAAACTTGAGCATACATTAGACTTCCTACTACAAATACATAAGAAATCTTTTGCATCTCGGATCTTTCAAGGTCAATTTTGGAACACTGTTCGAGACTAAGCTTGTCTCCCTTAGCTCTAGGAGTATCCTCTAGTTTACTGTTTTTCATGTCAAATCTATCCAAGACTTTATCTATATAGTTTTATTGTGATAACCTTAGGATACATTGAGAGCGATCTCTCAATATCTGTATACCTAATACAAAATAAGCTTCCCCAAGATCTTTTATTTCGAAATTATTCGTTAGAAATCTCTTGGTCTCATGCAATAGTCCCATATCATTGCTAGCAAGCAGTATATCATCGACATATAATATGATGAATATAAATTTACTCCCACTGAACTTATGATATGCACAATCTTCAACTTTATTTGCCTCAAAACCATATGAGGTAATAACTTGATGAAATTTGTGATTCCATTGACGAAAAGCTTGTTTAAGCCCATAAATGGATTTCTTTAATTTGCATACCATTGACTTTGAACCAGCTGACACAAAGTTTTCTGGTTGCACCATATAGATCATTTCCTTAATGTCACCATTTAGAAACGTAGTCTTAACATCCATCTGATGTAGCTTTAAATCAAAAATGAGCTACTAGTGCCAATATTATTCTGAAAGAATCCTTCGAAGATACTGGAGAGAAGATTTATTTATAATCAATGTCTTCTTTCTGAGTGAAGCCTTTAGC
>NW_017720698.1:0-913 GCF_001865875.1 Lupinus angustifolius | reverse complement strand
ATAGGTTTCGCACCTTCAGGTAATTCGACAAGATCTCAAACGTCATTATCAAACATAGTCTTCATCTCATCCTTCATAGCATCGATCCACTTTTGAGAGTTAGAACTTTTCATGGCTTGACAGAAGTTCAATAAATCATCTTTTGTTAACCAAATGTCATCCTCATGTTCTTGAAGAAATACAATATAATCATTAGGAATTGCACTTTTCCTCTCTCTAGTGGATCTCCTTAATGGCATTTCTACTTCTTGAGGTTGTTGAATTTTTTCTATAGGTACTTGAGGGAGATCCTCATTGTTGTCTTGTTCTAGAATATTGTCAGGAACAATATTCTGAACATTATCTCCTATTCCCAAAGTTGTCATTTGAATGACAATAGGCACAAGAGCTTGTTCACTATTAGTGATATGTTCTTCCTCAAAGACAACATTCTTTATGTTATCTTCCTCTCAAAATCAACTTCCTCAAGAAACTTACATTTCCCATTCCAAAAACCAAAAACCTAAAATTTCAAATTCCTAATTTTATGGCTTCCTCTTCTAAATCAAAGAAACAACGATCCAATATTACTCAAAGGAGTCAAGGAACAACTGCTTTGGAATGCAATCGTCTGGACTTAACAAGGCTTCTTGCTAAGGATGAGCAATGCAAGATATTTGAGGAACACTTCCATGGTCGCGCCATTTTTACCCTAAATATGGTAATGTTGATAATTTTGAGTTTGAAGATTTTCTTTTCCCTTATCTCTTACGTCAACAAAAACTTTTTGACTTTTGTTCTGAAACAAACAACATTTATCCCGAACTTGTGAGAGTATTTTATTATAACATGAACTTTCGGAAAAATCGTCTTACATCCTATGTTAAAGGAAAAAACATTGTTTTAGATCTAAAAACTTTCAGTTCATTGTTAT
>NW_017720697.1:0-912 GCF_001865875.1 Lupinus angustifolius | reverse complement strand
ACTCAAAGCCCCTTGCCATATGCTATCTTTATAACCAAAATTCTTCAGCATTTCGAAGTTTCTATGATTGGTGAAACAAAGACGCCTCTGAATCATCGAGAAAGCCACATTGATGTAGATGTAATCCACAAAATGGGCTTTACCAAAGACCTGAGAACCCGCCCTTATATTCATAGAACCGACAAGTCGACCACTGATGCTGAACCATCTGAACCTGAAGCTCCTAATCTTTCTGAACCACAACCAACTGAGTTTCAAGATCAAACATCCTCATCTGCTTCCATGCCCTCAAACCAAATGATTATGGATGAGTTGTTTTCTCTCTGAGGCTACATCACTAATCAGATGGATGCTCTCGACTCTCAGAATCAAAAAATCCGATATGAACTTCATTGCCTCTCCTCAAGGATGGACAGCGTGGATATAGATGAAGATAACTCGGAGCCTGAATCTTAGTATACCTATTGTTAGGTTTGTTCTGGTTGTGTTTGTTTTTAATCTCGGACAAATTTTTACTTGGTTGTTATTTGTTTTTATGTTCTTGCTGCTGGACAAATTTATGTTTTGGTGTTTTATGTTTTATCTTAACTGAAACATCTTAACTATGCTCTACATTAATTTTCATATATTGTTCTATAAATCCTGTATGCTACATATACTATATATCTTTGTGCTAGACTCTTGGCTTTTCTACTTTTTGATGAAGTCAAAAGGGGGAGAAAAGTTGGGAGAGTGTATTTTTATGTCAAACTTTATTCCAGGCACTTAACTCCAAATGAAAGGGGGAGCATACAAGATAGGGGGAGCATACTCAAGACAAGTCAAGATATATCACAAAGTATGCTACTCTCAGAAAATTCAGAAAACTACACTGTCAAGAAGATATTGGTTTGTCATCATCAAAAAGGGGGA
>NW_017720696.1:0-1409 GCF_001865875.1 Lupinus angustifolius | reverse complement strand
TAAAACAATTTTTGAAAAGATGTGTAACGGGTTACTTAATTCAAGTAACAAGTTACATGCAAGAGAAAAAGAGTTATCCAACTTAAAACTGCTCAGAGTAATCCATTACTGCATTTGAGTAACAGATTATCAGTTTTACAAAAGTTGAGTAACCGATTACTCAAATGGTGTAATCGATTACTCAAATTAGAATTTATAAAGTTAGTGGATAGAATGTTTGGGTAATCGATTACCCAATGTAAGTAATCGACTACTGAGGATTATTGAAAGAGATTTCATATTTCAAAACAAAAAGTTTTCACTCCAAACAAGATCTCTTCACTCCAAACAACTCCTACACTTTCAGAAAGGCACTTTGGATGTTTGGAAACCCTATATAAAGACTCTAACTCTCACAACATCAACACACAACTTTCATACAACTCTCATAAATTTTCTCACTGTTTTTCTGCACTTTTGCACTGAGCTCTTAAACTTTCAATAGAGAATTTATTCTGAGTAATTGTTTCAAAAACTTTTCACAATTATATTGAGCATTATTACTAAGCATAAAGAGAGTTGATTGGATTGCAAGTGAAATAATATTTCATACTTGTAAAGGCAATCCAAAGCCATTGTTGTAATTCTTCATTCATTACAAACAATCTTTCTTTCACAAGATGTGAATAGAAAGGGGATAGAGTGACTTGGAAAGTGTTTTTCCAATGTCTAAATATTAGTGAGTGTATAAGGTACATAGAGATTTCTTGGTGAGATATTGTATTTACAACTCATAATATTTAGTGGAAAATCTCTTGAGTTACAAGAGTACTAGACGTAGCCTTCAGTGAACAAGATGGTGAACCAGTATAAAATACTTGTGAACTCTCTTCTCCCTTTCCTCTTTACTTTATACTTGTTTATTTTTCTGCAATATTATCCGCTGCACATTAACTCTTACATTTTGCAGAAAAAGTTACTATAATTTTAAGTCAACTAGTTCACCCCCCTCTTAGTTGCAATCTTGTTCTTACAATTGGCACCAGAGCTATATTTGAGTAAGATACTCTCAAATCCGATCCTACATCAAGATGGCCTCAAGATCATTCCTAGGAGAAGGGTCCAACATAACCGTCCTCCAAGCTTTGTTGGAGAATGCAATGACTTCTAGAAAATAAGAATGAGGATCTTTATTGAGTCCCAAGACTTAGATATATGGAATGCAATTGAAGAAGGACCATACATACCCTTCACTATCATTAACAGTATAAGGGAAACAAAGCCAAAATCATCATGGAATGATGAAGACAAAAAGAAGGTACAATATGATTTAAAAGCAAAGAACATTCTCACCTCCGCTCTTGGTATTGATGAATTATTTAGAGTATCAAATTGTAAATCTGCAAAAGAAATGTGGGATACTCTAGAAA
>NW_017720695.1:0-443 GCF_001865875.1 Lupinus angustifolius | reverse complement strand
AACACTCTTTCTTAGGAATACGAAATGTTTCGCATGAAGCCTGAAGAGAAGATTCTTGATCTACAAAAGAGATTTACTCATCTTACCAATCACCTTCTTGCACTTGGCAAAGTTCTATCAAATAGTGACTTGAACTTAAAAGTTCTTAGATCACTCACCAGAATATGGCAACCAAAGGTAACTGCAATATCTGAAAAGAAAATTTTATCCAAAATGTCTTTGGCTGCTTTGTTTGGTAAATTGTAGGAACACGAACTAGAACTTAGCCAACTTGACCAACACAAGGAGCAAGAAAAGAAGAAGAAAAATATTTCTCTAAAAGCAAAAGTTGATAGATATGACTCATCCGGAGATGAATCAGAAAAGGATAACATAGAAGATATAAGTCTCTTCGTAAAGAGATTCAGAAAGTTCCTAAAAAGGAACAAAGGTGCAAAAGCAGG
>NW_017720694.1:0-268 GCF_001865875.1 Lupinus angustifolius | reverse complement strand
AACCATCTAGGATCCAAAGAATATTAGATACCTAATAAAACTTAATTTATTTTTTAGGAAAATATGAGAGTCGCCTGCAATTTATGGTACCTGGATAGTAGTTGCTCAAAACACATGACAAGCGATAAAAGTAAATTCTCTGTCCTTACTCCAAGGGACAAAGGATATGTCACATATGGTGACAACAACAAGGGAAGAATTTTTGGAGTTGGTAGAATTTGAAAGCCACCATCAACAACTATAGAAGGTGTACTATATGTTGAAGGAC
>NW_017720693.1:0-634 GCF_001865875.1 Lupinus angustifolius | reverse complement strand
AGATAAATGCATCATTGAAAGTAAGGATAATTCTAAACTTATCGGTAAGAGAATAAATAATATTTATATGATTGACATGGATTCTGCTTTACCTATAACATGTTTAGTAGCAAATGATAATCATGATGCATGGCTTTGGCATAGAAGAATTGTTCACATCCACATGGAACATTTGAATAAACTTATTAAGAGAGATTTAGTTGTCGGTTTACCCAAGATGAAGTTTGTTAAAGACAAACTATGTAGTGCTTGTCAAATGGGTAAACAAAATATAACTTCTTTCAAACCAAAGCACATGGTTTCTTCTGATAGACCATTACAACTACTTCATATGGATTTATTTGGTCAATCAAGGACAAAAAGTTTTGGTGGAAATTACTATGTTGTTGTTATAGTAGACGATTTTTCTAGATATACCTGGACTCTCTTCTTAGTACATAATAATGAGGCATTCAAAGCCTTTAGCATTTGTGCTAAAAGAGTTCAAAATGAAAAATCTCTGAAAATTGCTGCTATACGAAAAGATCATGGGGGAGAATTTCAAAACTCCTCTTTTGAGGAATTCTGTGATGATCTTGGGATCAACTACAATTTTTCTGCTCCTAGAACACCTCAACAAAATGGTGTTGTAGAG
>NW_017720692.1:0-2724 GCF_001865875.1 Lupinus angustifolius | reverse complement strand
GAGAATGGATGATAATCTATATTCTCAATAAGAGCATACTCACTCAGATCTACCAAAAGAATGAAGAACTCATCGAAATCATCTTATTGACAACATCATCAGTGACATAAGTAAAGGTATAACCACTCCTAGAATGCTTGATGCTTGTCTAAACATGGCATTCATCTCTCAGTTAGAACCCTCCAAGATTGATGATGCAATCGAGGATGAACACTGGATTCTTGCTATGCAAGAAGAATTAAACCAGTTTGAGAGAAGCGAAGTTTGGGAACTTGTTCCTAGACCGAAAAATAGGCATGTAATTGGAACTCGTTGGGTCTTTAGAAATAAATCTGATGAAAATGGTGTTATCATTAGAAATAAAGCTAGACTAGTAGCCCAAGGATACAATCAGGAAGAAGGTATTGACTTTGATAAAACCTTCGCTCCAGTTGCTAGACTTGAAGCTATTAGGCTATTACTTGCATATGTTTGTTCTCTTAATTTTCAGCTATACCAAATGGATGTCAAGAGTTCCTTTCTCAACGGCTACATTCAAGAAGAAGTATTGTAGAACAACCTCCTGGTTTTGAAGACTACAAACATCTTTCTCATGTCTACAAATTAAAGAAAGCCCTCTATGGTCTAAAGCAAGCACCACGAGCGTGGTATGATCGTCTATCAACTTTTCGGATAGAAAAAGGTTTTACCAAAGGGAAGGTCGACACTACTCTATTTATAAAATTCATTTTTATAGCTTAAATTTGCTTAAAAATAAGTTTTTCTGGGGTAAGTAATCGATTACACTAGAGAGTAACCGATTACTGGGTGAAACAGCGTGTTTCAGTAACCGATTACCCAAAGTGAGTAATCGATTACTCAAACCTGTTGTTTGAAAATTTTAAAAATTTGTTTTTGAGTAACCGATTATTCAAAGAGGGTAATCGATTACTCTGTGTTGTTATATATATAATTTCTGCATTTTTCAACTCATCTTCTTCACTCAACTCATGTTCTCTTCTTCTCAAAGCTTCCCAACCTCTAAAAATCTTATTTTTGATCCGTTTTGAGTGATCTTTGTGTCCATTCATATCACATTCTTGATTCTAAACTCTTCTAAGAAACCATTTTCATGATGAGTGGCTCAAATCAAAAAACCCCAAAATTCCCAAAAAGCAAAAACCTAAAATTTCAAATTCCCAAGTTTATGGCTTCCTCTTCTAAATCAAAGAAACAACGCTCCAATACTACTCAAAGGAGTCAAGGAACAACTGCTTTGGATTGCAATCCTCTGGACTTAACAAGGCTTCTTGCTAAGGATGAGCAATGCAAGACATTTGAGGAACACTTACATGGTCGCGCCATTTTTACTCCTAAATATGGTAATGTTGATAATTTTGAGTTTGAAGATTTTCTTTTCCCTTATCTCTTACGTCAACAAAAACTTTTTGACTTTTGTTCTGAAACAAACGACATTTATCCCGAACTTGTGAGAGTATTTTATTGTAACATGAACTTTCGGAAAAATCGTCTTACATCCTATGTTAAAGGAAAAGACATTGTTTTAGATCTAAAAACTTTCAGTTCATTGTTATGTAACATACCCTATCAAGGTGACATAACAGGTTTCGGCCTTGTATGTGAATGGGATAATTATGATCGAAAGGATTTTTATCACTCATTATGTCGAGTTTCGAAAAGGGAAATAGAAATGCATAAGCAACAAGGCTTTGGAGAGACTGTCAAACACCAAGACATCCTATCTGTTGGATATCTCAAACTAGAAGAACGTTTAATTCATTATTTCTTGAGCTATGTCATTATTCCTAAATTTTGAAATCATTCTCAAATAAGTGACATAGAACTCCAATTGATGTATGCCATAAAGTTTAATATCAAAATCAATTGGACTCTCATGATAATGAGACAAATGTGGACCGTTAGAGGTACTCAAAGCCCCTTGCCATATGCATTGCCATATGCTATCTTTATAACCAAAATTCTTCAGCATTTCGAAGTTTCTATGATTGGTGAAACAAAGACGCCTCTGAATCATCGAGAAAGCCACATTGATGTAGATGTAATCCACAAAATGGGCTTTACCAAAGACCTGAGAACCTGCACTTATATTCATAGAACCGACAAGTCGACCACTGATGCAGAACCATCTGAACTTGAAGCTCCTAATCCTTATGAATCACAACCATCTGAGTTTCAAGCTCAAACATCCTCATCTGCTGCCATGTCCTCAAACCAAATGATTATGGATTAGTTGTTTTCTCTCCGAGGCTACATCACTAATCGGATGGATGCTCTCGACTATCAGAATCAACAAATCCGATATGAACTTCATTGCCTCTCCTCAAGGCTGGACAGCATGGATATAGATGAAGATAACTTGGAGCCTGAATCTTAGTATACCTATTGTTAGGATTTTTCTGGTTGTGTTTGTTTTTAATCTCGGACAAATTTTTACTTGGTTGTTATTTGTTTTTATGTTCTTGCTGCTGGACAAATTTATGTTTTGGTGTTTTATGCTTTATCTTGAGTGAAACATCTTAACTATGCTCTACATTTATTTTCATATACTGTTTTATAAATCCTGTATGCTACATATACTATATATCTTTGTGTTGGACTCTTGGCTTTTCAACTTTTTGATGAAGTCAAAAGGGGGAGAAAAGTTGGGAGAGTGTATTTTCCTGTCAAACTTTATTCCAGGCACTTAACTCCAAATGAAAGGGG
>NW_017720691.1:0-31003 GCF_001865875.1 Lupinus angustifolius | reverse complement strand
GAGTAACCGATTACTCAAATGGTGTAATCGATTACTCAAATTCGAATTTATAAATTCATTGGACAGAATGTTTGGGTAATCGATTACCCAATGTAAGTAATCAATTACTGAGGACTGTTGAAAGAGATTTCAGATTTCAAAACGAAAAGTTTTCACTCCAAACAAAATCTCTTCACTCCAAACAACTCCTACACTTTCATAAAGGCACTTTGGATGTTTGGAAAGCCTATATAAAGACTCTAACTTTCACAACATCAACACATAACTTTCATACAACTCTCATAAATTCTCTCACTGTTTTTCTACACTTTTGCACTAGGCTCTTAAACTTTCAATAGAGAATTTATTCTGAGTAATTGCTTCAAAAAGTTTTCACAATTATATTGAGCATTATTACTAAGCATAAAGAGAGTTGATTGGATTGCAAGTGATATAATATTTCATACTTGTAAAGACAATCCAAAGTCATTGTTGTAATTCTTCATTCATTGCAAACAATCTCATTACAAACAATCTTTCTTTCACAGGATGTGAATAGAAAGGGGATAGAGTGACTTGGAAAGTGTTTTTCCAAGGTATAAATATTAGTGAGTGTGTAAGGTACATAGAGATCTCGGGGTGAGATATTGTAATTACAACTCATAATATTTAGTGGAAAATCTCTTGTGTTGCAAGAGTACTGGACGTAGCCTTAAGTGGACAAGAAGGTGAACCAATATAAAATACTTGTGTACTCTCCTTTCCCTTTCCTCTTTACTTTATACTTGTTTATTTTCTGCAATATTATCCGCTGCACATTAACTCTTACATTTTGTAGAAAAAGTTACTATAATTTTAAGTCAACTAATTCATTCCCCATCTTAGTTGCATTCCTGTTCTTACATAAGGTTTGTTTTGTGTTATAACTGATTTCTGTTTTAACCGTATAACTCTTTGCAACGAATCCAACTGTAAAAACTGCCTAGTATAAATAGAGGCAACTTCCAGAAAACTACAGTATTGCATTCCATTGTATAGGATTGATTTTAGAGAGCATATTTCATTTTGTATTCTGTTTTTGCAAGAGAGTTGCATGTGTAAAGAAGAGAGTTACCATGCTTAATTGATTTTTTATTTGCATAATGTTTTTCACATTCTTGTGCTCAACCTTATCTTGCTCACATGTTCATGCATTATTTGTAAAGATTTTAGAGAGATATAATTGATTACTGTTTTTGATTAAGTCATATTTTCTTGGTGGCTTGAGTGATTTGTGAGTGGGTTAGTCTTAAGGTCTTTTACTTGTAAAATTTCAAGCATTATTGTGCTTATAACACCATGCTGTTTTAATCTGTTTTTGTGTATTCTGGATTGATCTCTTGGTGTCGTACCACCACAGAGATTGGGATTCTTCCCCGAGACTATGAGGTCTTGATTTGAGAACAAGAATCTTGGTTGGGGCTGTTTCGCGTGAAAGGTTTTCTCAGGCGATAGGCAGAGTCAAACCAAGGGTTTAGGTGTTCTAGATTTCAAGAATGAAGCGTCCTATGTTTTTGTAAATTGAATTGGTGTGTGTGATCATACGTATATTCAATATCGGGAAGAAGAAAATCTCCCAAGATTAGAAGGAGAGGCCTGAATGTAGTTTGCAGTGGACCGCAAACGAACCAGGATAAAAATCCATCTTTGCACGATGTTCTCTCCTTAAATATTCTTTACTTTTCTTGTCGTTTCAATTTGATTTAATAGCTTATATTTTGCATAATTGTTCACTGCCATATGCTTATTGATAGTGCTTAATAATATCTGTTTTATCTCTGTTCAATTGATTTTAAATAACTGTGCAATTTGCCTCTATGATCATTTTGTTCTGCGCACATGTTAATCGATTAAGACTAGGTGTTAATCAATTAACTGGGCTGTTTCCAGAATTGGATTTTGGTGCAAGAAGCGGTGATTGATAACCGCTACACCTATTCAACCCCCCTTCTAGGTGTTTCTAGGCCAGTGATACCTAACACATTCCTATTTCTCAATTTTAGTCTCATCGAGGTTTTCCGAAGTAGAAATGAGTTTCTCCACACGAAGTGCCAGATCCAAATCCATACAATGGAGAATAATTCAGCTTCCTTCAAGACCTTAAAGTTTGTCTCATTCAGCAATGAGATGTTCTTAATTTGAGCAGAAATATTTGCACCACTAGTAAAAGAACAAAACAAATTGAAATATTCTTGCAATTAAACTCATATTCAACTTTAATACTTAAATTAAAATGATAATGAGGCACATCACGAGTTACCTAGCACAATATTAATATTCAGTCTTTGGACAAAATATTAACTTGAAAGTGGTACACTCAATGTAGTAATCAAATATTGATAATCAATCCTGGCAAACAATAAGCCTTTCTTTGGACCGACTTACTATTCACATGGAAAGCCATATGATTATCACATATTTATTGCTACAAGTATGTTTGTCATTTGGGCCAAATAATAATCTTCCTTTGGGCCGATCATTATTTGCATAAAATCTAGACATACAATTGGATAGATATTTCATATCCATCACTATTGATACTCTTGTTTGTGGTCAAACATTAATCATAATTCATGTCAAATAATAAACCTTTCTTTGGACTGATTTGTCATTCACATATACAACCTTATAATAATCACATGTTTACCATCACATGTGTGTATATAATCCGGCCAAATAATAATCTTCCCTTGGGCCGATTAATACTCGCATGGATACATATACACACTAGCATTTGACATTTATTTCAAACAATTCACAGAAAAGATGTCACATTGCCGACTTCTTGTTTAATAGGTTCATTTAAAATATCAAAAAAATTTATTTTCCAAAATAAAAAACCATTTAGTTGAGTTTGATTCAACATTTAATCCAAAATATATATTATTTATATCTGCAATAAATACATATATTCATTATAGCCTATTGGTAGCATTGCATCATTCTCATCACAAAGACTTCATTTTGAATTCAAGTAATGGTCCTTTTGAATTTTCCATAAAAGAAAATATTATCATTTCATACATGGTTAAACATGGTAGGGCTAGTTGTCCAAACAAAAACAATGCTTCAACAATAGCAACTACTTAATAATGCTATTAGCCACCAACCAATGCAATAAACCATACGTGTTGCAACCAATTAAACAAATAAGTCATGTAATTAATATAAAACAAGACATGTTCATATAATAGACTCATCACAAGATACCTAGCACAACATCAATTTCTAGTCTTTGAACAGAGAAATTAATTTGTAAGTGATACTCTCAACATAATGATCAAATATTAACAATTAGTTCTGTCAAACAATAGCATTTCTTTGGACTCAATATTATTCACATGAAAAACTTTATAATTGTTACTTATTTATCATCACATGTATGTTATTACTTGACCAAAATGTATCTTCCTTTGGGCCAAACACAATTCGCATAAATAATTTGATACTCATCTGTGTAATTTTAATCAATTTCCACAATAGAGGTTAGTTTGGCAACATATTGCATCAATTAATTCAAAATAATTACCAGACAAAAAGAAAACAATATGGGTCGATTATAAAAAAATTATGATCTTGGAATTAAAACCTTCAGATTTGATATCTTTTATGATTAACAAATCTAATCCAATAATATAATTCCAAATCAAAAAATATATATTACATATATATCAACACATAAAAAATGAATGTAATCTTAATCAAATAGAAAGTAGATCCAGAGTGAAAAGCATAAAAGAATATATGCAAATCATTATCAAAAATTCCAAATCGAATATGATCATACATATCCTCAAACATATATGTAACACTATACATATACACTTTCACACATTAACATAGTAAAGTATATATAATTTTAAGCATTAACCGTAATCATTATACATATATATATATATATATATATATATAAACTTTAATCAATAATTATGGATATCACAACAATCTCAAGTTGAAAATAATTACATATGTATATATGTATATTTTAATTCACAATGTATACAAGGTCATGAATTCCATTATAGATTGTAAATGTATAAAATAAAAACACATCTTAACACACACATATACATATATATATATATATACACTTTACAAAAAATTGCAAAATTGTAAAGTGACAAAAGTTAATGTCCAACAGTAAGGCATTAGTGTACATATAATATACATATTGCATAAGAGAGTCATAAAAGTTAATGCAATGTTCATGTACAAATCTGAATATATACTTCAACACATGTTGCAAGGATTTATAATACAAATTACTCATAATTTAAATAAGCGGAAACATATAAAAGTTATCCTCGTTATTCCTAAATACCCAATTTTCATAATCAATAGCGGAAGCATAAAAATTCCCAAATTTAAAAAAATTAGGGTTCATAAAAAGTTGGAGGAAAACATATTTAATGGAGAACCATAAAATTCAGAACCTAAAGCTCTGATACCACTTGTTAGATATTTCCTGATGATTGGTGAAATATCAATCCTAGGATCTTGAATATCATGATTCTCACACATAATATAAAACAAGGATATAAAGTCATACCTGAATCTCTGAATCCCTGTTCTCTGATTTACTCCTTTGATATACGTTTGAGAGAGTTTTTGTATGATGGTCTTCCTCAATCAAATCCTTAATTCCTTTTGGGACCTTCGTTTTCTCTCATATCGGAGAGGTGAAAACTATTTGCGATTTGGTGTATTAGGGACCATAACCATTCCTTATGTGTTAATTTATAGGGTTCTCATTATCCCCTATAGGTCAATCGTTTGGGTATTCACTCATTAAACCCATATATGTTATTAGTTTCAGAAGTTTTATAGGTTGTCATTAATTAGATCACCTGTTTTGTAACCCCAAATAAATAGCCAATATAATTGTATTAAATATATGATGTCCACCTTAATTATAAATTATAAATTTCTAACACAAAAATCATCCATGGACCACCTTCTAGAACCTTGTCTCTATCTACAGTAAAGTCGAACTTGACCATAAAGAAACCATTCTCTATATCCATCAAAACGAAATCGCTTGATAGCTTCCACATTGCCTTGAGTTTTTCTCTCATCATCGTGAAGCTCAATTTTTTCCCAAACAGCGTGAAAATTGACACATCCTTCCGTTCCAGACTATAAGCCTTGATGACATTGTCATCAAAAGTAATTGAAGGAAGCGACTGATTTCCTCCGACTAATTCCACATGAGCCAATCCTTTTTCCATAAGATCAACCTCCTCTCGCACCGGAATTGGTTGCCTATCCGCAAGGACCTTATCTCAGAATGATACTTTCATACCTTCTACATTCATCTCTACAGCCTTATTCGGTGGTTTATCCAGAGGACGAACCTGATCATTGGAAGCATAGCGGTGAATGTAAACCCAGAGCAACCCTCCATTACTTTTCCTTATTATGCATATATAATATATATATATATATATATATATATTATAAATTATAAATTATACATTGAGGCTAGACTATTATAATTTATAATTTGATATTTTTAAGGCCTTCTTCTCCTATGTAGTGTGAGTTGGGGTGAAATAGACTATGTTGTCTATCTATAACATGTTAGCTAAGATTAGACATTTTGCATAAATACGATAGGATAAAACTTTTAAAAGAAACTTATTTAATTTAAAAGGTGAGACTTTAGATCATCTACAAAAATATATTATGCCTAATGGATCAGTCTATTTAAATATTATATGAAAATAACAAAAATATTATACAAGAAGTTTCAATTTAAAAGTCTAATATATTGTTGGTGTTAAATATATATTTAAACTAGCAAGTTACCCGTGTATTTGCACGTGGCGATATTTTTTTGCCACATGATTAAGAACACATATATTACATGTGCATTTATGGTTAAGAACGTGCATATTGCTTGTGCATTTGGATGGTTAAAATACATATGTTACCAGCGCATTCATATGGTTAAGAATACGCATGTGTCCATGATCAAAAAATAAACATGTAATTTGTTATTGCTATTTGAATTTAAATATTTATTATAATAATGAAAAGTATAGAAGCTCCTATAATGTGTGTGAGGCTTCACCATAGCAAATGAAGTTGTTTTGGAGTAAAAATATTGAAGGAGAAGTTAACATGTGTCCATGATGATATGGTAAGAACTTTTTTTTTATTATATAGGTAATAGAATATAAACATGTTTATTAGTCTATCTAAATAAAATAATTTAGCTTATGTAAAGAGCGTATGATTATGTTCTTGTCCATGTCCATGTGCATGTTTTCCACTTGTCACATTGTGGAGGTATATCTCATTCTCCAAATCTATTTACAATTAACAATATAATAAAAAAAACTCATTCATGTCACATATCAGCTCCTCCTTACATTTTTTTTCCTTCATGCCACATATCATCTTCTCCTTACATTTTTACCATCCTAGTTTTTATATATTTTATATGTTAATAATTTAATACTAATTAGTGATTGGTCTATGTCGTTACCCCATCGAAATTGAGTGTTTACAGTATCTATGTTTTGTTATGTTAAAAAATAATAGTCATTGAATATTAGATGAGATTGAAATCATTTTTCACATCCAAACTATTTCTTTACATTAATCTATCTATATTATTTAATGATTACCATTAATCTAAGAATAATTGTATTTTTCACCTCATCAAAGTTTTGTGACACCACTGAATTTTAATATCATAATTCAGATTCTTTGAATTTTAATTTTTCTCTATTATAATTAAAAAATCAAATTCCAAATTGAATTTTTTTATAACTTTTAAATATATTTTTAATAAAAAAGGACTCACATAGTATAATAATTTGATTTCAATATTTTCATTAAAAAAATCATATTTAAAATTAAAAAAATCATTTAATTTTCAATAAATTTTAAAATATTTATTTTAATAAAAATAATATGGTATCATGTTTCAGACTTTCAATTTGTTATTCTCATTAGAAAATTCAAATTAAAAATTGTCATTTATTTTCCTTATGTGTTTGAAAATTCAAATACACGTGTAAGACGTATATTCTTAATAATATGAATGTATGAGTAATATGTCTGTTTTAACTATGTTAATGTGTGAGTAACATGTGTTTTCTTAGTAATGCGAATGTACGTGTAACACGTGTTTTTAGTCATGCAAATGCACAGGTCACATGTGTGTTCTTAACAATACGAATGCACGTCACATGTGTATTTTTAACCATGCAAATGCACGAGTAATATGTGTTTCTTAACCATATAAATATACATATAATATGTGTTCTTAATCTTGCAGCAAAGAAGTATTGCCATGTACTGATGCATAGGTAACGTGCATTGCTAGTGACAAAACAAAATCTATTCATGCATTATATATACCATATAATAATAAAAAAAGGTTTCCACGTGTCACAACCTTATCTAAAAAATTTCTTCCTAAAACATCCTTTTTTTTTAATGTACATCATCTCACATGAGATAAAAGTATATGAGCACATCTGTTGTCCCATTTTTGGTACCACTTCATATACCATCACTTCTGATTGGTTGAAAAAAATTATTTAACTTAAAATTGCAATTATTAAATATTTTTCTGACCAATTATATCTCCTGACACAAAGGAATGAGACAACAGATGTGTAAGACGTGTATTGTACTTGTATTGGTAATACGAGTAAGACGTGTGTTCTTAACAATGTGAATGTACGAGTAACATATGTGTTTTAACTATATGAATGCATGCATGTGTGTTCTTATCAATTAGAATGTGCAGATAACGTATATATTTTTAACCATTAAAATGTCTGAGTCACATGTTTGTTCTTAACAATACAAATACAGGAGCAACATATGTGTTTTTAACCATACAAATGTATAAAGAACATATTTGTTCTTAACCATGTGAATACATATATAATATGTGTTCTTAACCATATAGCAAACAAAATATTGTCTCATACAAATGCACGAATAATTTGCTAGTCCCACACTAAAATGCTTACACAGGCAAGTAAAATACAAATCCCAGACGGTAGTGTCCGTACTATTTGTCGGTTACAAGGTTCCATCACTCACAAATCATAAGCCACACATTATCAAACAATAACGCATATCTAGAGTGTGTTAATGTGATTCTAGATGCATTTGAAGCTTATATGACATATGAATGGGTGCATCTGCTGTCCCACAATAGTGTACCACTCCATGTGCCACTAATTGTAATTGATCAGAAAAATAATTAATTATTAAAATTTTAATTTTTTCAACCAATCATACGTTGTGGCACATGGAGTGACACTCTTTGTGGGACAGCAGATATACTCCCCATATGAATATGGTATTGTTCTAGTGATGAAACCTCACTAGATTCATGTATAGGTTAAAATGTTAAAAATTTGATTTTTGGAAATAATTTTTATTAAAAGATATAATCATATACCTAAAAAGATTAATTTATTATTCATAAAATTAGGGAATATATATAAGAGGTTGATATTCATTAAACACGTAAATGAAATCTTTTACCATGTATTTAATATAGAGTGCATTTTCATATTATAATTACAAGAGTGTCGACCGATACTTCGTCCATGTCAACTCGCATTCTTATTTTTATTATATCAAGTGTATACACAGTTTCTATAATCTTCTCAACTTGTGCCTCTAATAAATGATTAGTGTGTCATTTGATGTTTTTTATATCAGTCAACGTTCTTCTTCTCTTGGAGCGATGAAGAAAGAAAATAAAAATAGTATAAAGTCCGGAATAGTAGTGATATATTGATGAAAAAAATAAAAGAATATGTGAAAATTTCTTGTAGTTATTGTTATGATGTTACAAAAGGATAAAATTATAATATAAAAATTACGTCATAGTAAATACTAAATAAAATTAAATGAAACTCTACAAGTTCAATTACTTGAATGTTCTTTAAGCATATTTTACATTTATACTGTAAAGTTGGAATATAGAAGTTATGCTTATTCAATTACCTAAATATCTTTTAGGTATATTTTGTCTTTATATAGTAGTATAAATATAGTAGTATAGATAAACTATAAATATTAAAATTAATGGAATTATGTACTAAAAAAGTTAAATTAATATATCAAACTTGACTGTGTGACTTTGTGCTTCTTTTCTTTATTTATGATTTGTTCCCATAAAGTAAGATTGTTACACAAATAAACTTAGTTTTTAAAAAGTTTATAAACCAAAATAAGCAAAATAATCCCAGCCAAATTACGTAATGTTGTGTTAGTACCATTTGTCTGACTCTTTGGTTGCTAAGTAGTATTGAAGAAATTTAAGGAGGCATTAGAAACTTGAAATGTTAACTGGTGTCATACATATTTTGTTTAAAAAAGACTAATTTACTTATTTATGTTTCTAAAACAATTTTCTTACAACATTTCTTAATACAACTCGTTCAAAAATTAGGAGGAAGTTATATTCTCAGATTTAGTTAAATTAAGACATTATTGGCAAAGGGAGTTTGTAAAACTTTAAATAGCTCCTAACTTTATGATTGAGTCAATAAATTATTAGAGTCATTAGTAAAAAAGAATTAATGAAGTCTTAGAGAAATTGCACAGCGGAAAACAAAGAAGGAGAAGAAGAAAAGAAAACTTAGCAAATTTTTATTCAATCTTGGAGAGAGCAAATTACAAAACCATTGAAGGAGAAAGAAGATAAAAATAGAAATAACCAACCAACCAACTAAACTAACTTACAACCTATAAATAAAGAAAACGGGCCTAAGAAAGAAGAAGCCCAAAGAAATAAAATAGAAAGAAAATAAAGAAAACGGGCTTGAAGAAAAGGAAGCCCAATGACTAAACAAAAACCAGGAAATAGAAAAAGTGAAGAAGAATGACATTGAAGCTTGGAGCTTAAGGTAAGAAAATAAGAAAGTTAACACCCCCCTCAAGTTGGGCGGTGCAAATCACAGAGACCCAACTTGAAGATGAAGCTCTGAAATGATTTAGGAGGAAGAGCTTTAGTGAAAACATCTGCCAACTGATCAGTAGAAGAAATAGGAAGAAGATGAACAAGGCCTTTCTGAATTTTTTCACGAACAACGTGACAGTCGATCTCCATGTGTTTGGTGCGTTCATGAAACACAAGATTATGAGCAAGATAAATGGCCGATCTATTATCACAATAAACAGAGGAAGGAAGAGATATAGGAATGTGAAGAGCAGTGAATAGGTAATCCAACCATTGAAGTTCACAAACGAGACTTCCCAAGGCTCGATATTCGGCTTCAGAGGAAGACCGACTAACTATGTTTTGTTTCTTGGTTTTCCAAGAGATGAGGGAAGAACCAAGGAACACACATAAACCAGTGATTGATTTTCGGGTATCAAGGCAGCAAGCCTAATCTGAATAAGCAAAAGAAGACAGCTTGAAAGTGGATTGGGAGCTAAACAGAAGACCCTGAGAAGGTGAACCTTTGAGGTAATGGAGAACTTTATGAGCAGCAGTTAGGTGAGTAGAACAAGGATTACACATGAACAAACTGAGTTGTTGCACAACAAAAGAAATATCAGGTCTTGAAATGGTGAGATATATCAGTCTGCCTACAAGACGTCTATAGGAGGATGGACCAGGAAGCGGAGTGCCTTGATTGAGATGAAGCCTGATAGAAGGATCTGACGGTATTTTGGCAGACTTGGAGGCTAATGTCCCGGTATCTTCTAGTAAAGACAGAGTGTATTTGCGTTGGTTGAGGTGAATTCTCTTTGAAGATCGTGCAATTTCGAGGCCTAAAAAATACCTCAATTGGCCCAAGTCTTTGATTTTGTAGGCAATGTCGAGTATGTTCTTGACACGCTTGATTTCAGAGAAGTTGTTACCTGTAAGAACCAGACCATCGACGTATACCAGAATAGTAGTGAAAGAGGTGGAAGAACCTTTGGTGAATAGAGCATGATCTGCAGAGGAATGAGTGAAGCCCAAGGAAACAAGTTTGGTAGACAAGGTTGTATGCCATTCTCTACTGGCTAGCTTGAGGCCATAAAGAGATTTGTGAAGCTTGCAAACCAGAGATGATGTAGGAGGAAGAAGACCTGGAGGGGGATGCATATACACCTCCTCATGGAGGTCACCATGAAGAAATGCATTGTTGATGTCAAGCTGCTCAAGGAACCAAGATTTGGCAGCAGCTAAGGCCAAAATGACTCTGATTGTAGTAACTTTGACAACGGGGAGAAGGTATCAAAGTAATCTACCCCTTCCATTTGATTGAAGCCCTTGGCAACCAAACGTGCTTTGTATCTATCTAAGGTGCCATCTGCAAGATACTTCACTTTATAGACCCATTTGCAACCAATTGGTACTTTGTTGTCAGGTAAGGGAACAATGGACCAAGTGTTATTGAGTTGAAGAGCTTGTAGTTCTTGAGTCATGGCTGCTTGCCAGCAGGGATTGGAGGAGGCTTGTTTGTAGGAGGAAGGTTTAGGAGTGGTTGAGACAGCAAGACAAAAGTTCCTGTAAGAGGAAGCACAATTAGTATAAGTGATACATGAAGATAAGGGATATAGAGTACCTATAGGGAGTTATGGTTCTTGAGGGGTGCATGTGGATAAAGTACAATGATAGTCTTGTAGGTGAAAGGGAGGATTTTTGAATCTAGTTGATTGTCTAGTTGGTTGGGTGATGTTTTGTTGAGGAGAGGAAATGTGTTGATCAGGTGGTAAGGGCAGAGGAATTGGTAATGTAGCATAGGTGTTATCAATAGGGTCAAGGACAGGGGTATTGTTGGATGGAGAGGTAGGTTTGCAGATGGAGTCAGTATTGTCATTATGGATGTGGTTATATTGGAAGGGAAAATGTTGTTCATAAAAGATTGTATTGCTTGAGATGAAGACAGTATGTGTGTGAAGGTTGTATAGGATGAATCCTTTGGTTCCTTCCTTATAGCCAAGAAAAACAGCCTTAATGGCACTAGGTTGGAACTTAGTTCTGTGAGACAATAGAGTAGTGGCATAGGCTAAGCATCCAAAAACCTTGAGATGGTCCATAAAAGGAAGGGATTTGTGAAGGTCCTGATAAAGGCTCTGTTGTTTAAGCAATGGTGAAGGTACTCTATTTATGATGTGAATGGCATGCTGGACAGCAAAGTTCCAAAGCTTAGGGGGCAGATTAGATTGAAAGAACATAGATCTTGCTATATTGAGGATGTGTTGATGTTTTCTCTCAACAATACCATTTTGTTGAGGGGTTTCAACACAAGTTCTTTGATGGATGATGCCCTTTTTTGCCTAGGTAATCATGCATCAAGAACTCAACTCCATTGTCACTCCTAAGGCACTTTAGTTTCTTATCAAACTGAGTTTCTATGTAGGAGATGAAATGGATTAAATGAGACCTAGTCTCTGCTTTAGTCTTTAGAAGAATGATCCATGTAAACCTTGTGTGGTCATCAACAAGGGTAAGGAAGTACTTATGATCATATATAGATGGTGTTGAATATGGACCCCAAATATCAGCATGCAATAAATCAAAGCATTGAGAGGTAACATATGTGCTTATATTGAAAGGTAGTCTCTTTTTCTTAGCTATGTGACAAATATTGCAAGGAGTGATGTTAAGAGTAGTATGAATATAAGGGAAAAAATTTCTAAGTTGCATTAAAACAGGAATTGGTGTATGTCCAAGTCTAAGGTGCCATTAGCAGTCATTATTAGTCTTCACAAAATCAATAATAGTAGAGTATTGTCCTATAAAATGTCTAGAATCATGCAAATCTATCAAAAATAGTCCTTGGTGAGGCCTAGCTGAACCAATCATCTTCTTGGTATGGTTCTGCAAAATCAAACACTTATTGTAAGAAATAATGAAGTGACAATTAAGAGTATACATTAACTTGTTAACTAAAAGAAGATTGATATGAAATTGTGGGATAAGAAGAACATCAGTTAATGTGAGTGTAGGGGTAAGAAAAATAGTGACTGAAATGCAAGTAGATACTTTGTCACCATTAGGTAGGGTGATGAACATTGGTGCTATGGATTTATAGGTTTGAAAATTATGTATATCATTGGTAATGTGGTCTGTAGCACCTGTGTCCATAATCCAACAAGGCCTAATATTACCTGGTGATGCAGGGGATGCCTTGGTGTGTATGGCAGAGTTGGCAGTATGATCCCATGCCTTGGCATTGTGCATTAGGTCTAGAATGCCTTAGACTTGTTCATTTATGAACAATTTGCTAGCTCATTGCCCTGATTTAGTTGTCTGCAGCTCACTATTCTCATTACTTTGATCCAAAGGGAACCCAATTGTGTGATTTGCCCTTTTGGTGAATCTGTTGTTCTAAAATCCAGGGGGGTAACTGTGCTTGATGAAACATGTCTCAATGGTGTGATTTGTTCTCTGGCAGTGGGTACAGAATTTGTTCCCTTGATTTCTGCCTGCACCATTGAATATAGGCTTGTTTCCTCTGTAAACATTACCTCCCCTTCCTCTAAAATTGGGATTGTTCCCTAGATTATTATTAGCATTCTTGTAACTGTCCTGATTTGTGCTGAGTGTTAAGGCTCTATTTTGAGGGTCAAGATCATGGATGTTTGGGATATTGGACTGCCTTTCTTGTTGGCTTAATAAGGAGAATGCTTTTCTTATATTAGGCAGAGGATCAAGAAGCATTATTTGGGATCTGACTGGAGCATATTGCTCATTCAGGCCTTTCAGGAATCTGATTACATAACTCTGGTCCCTATAGCCTCTCATTAAGAGAATTACTCCACAAGAACATTGAACATAACACTTACAATTAGGGATAGGCATGAATGTTTCAATTTCTTCCCAAAGACTCTTCAATTCACCGAAGTATTCAGAAATTATGAGGTTCCCTTGATTCAAATAATAGAAGTCATGTAGTAGTTCTGAGATTCTGAACATTTCACCTTGTGAGAACCTATCTTGTAGGTCCTTCCAAACCTCAGCAACTGAATCGACCCACATTATTGACTTGACGATGGATTCTTCCACTGAGCATTGTAACCATGAGAGAACCATATTGTTGCATCTCTTCCATGAATCGTGCAATGGGTCATCTGGCGGTGGTTGTTTCAGGGTTCTAGTGATGAACTTTAATTTGTTCTTGGTGTCGAGGGTGAGCTTCATGGCTCGAGTCCATGAATGGTAATTGGTTCCATTCAAGAGAGGTGTTACCAAAATTTGCGTAGGGCTTTCGGTTGGGTGAAGGTAATAGGGATTGTTGCTTTGATCGACATGGTAATTTTGTGTAGCCATTGTTAATCTGTCGAGAATGAGAAATGGAGGAAATGAGGCTTTGGGAAGATGAATCAGAGCATTGAATGCTCTGATACCATCTTAGAGAAATTGCACAGCGGAAAGCAAAGAAGGAGAAGAAGAAGAAAAGAAAACTTAGCAAATCTTTATTCAATCTTGGAGAGAGCAAATTACATAACCATTGAAGGAGAAAGAAGATAAAAATAGAAATAACCAACCAACCAACTAAACTAACTTACAACCTATAAATAGAGAAAACTCTAACTAAACATAACAAAACGGGCCTAAGAAAGAAGAAGCCCAAAGAAATAAAACAAAAAGAAAATAAAGAAAATGGGCTTGAAGAAAAGGAAGCTCAATGACTAAACAAAAACCAGAAAATAGAAAAAAGGGAAGAAGAAGGCCATTGAAGTTTGGAGCTTTAAGGTAAGAAAATAAGAAAGTTTACATGAAGCTTGTCTCCCTTTCAAAATAATTGTGTAATGTTTAAACACTAATTTTTAGAAGACTACTTCAATTAACTTTTCAAGAAAAAAAACCACAAGAGTTCTCAATAATTCATCATCAGATTTGAACTTTTAAATTTTACAAAATTATATTAATTATATCATATTAACATAGGAACTAATAATTATAAATAACTAAATATATAAATATTTACTAGAAGTAATTACTAATAATTTTACCACATTATTAATATTTATTTATTCAATAATCTAGACATAATTAGTTACTTCAATTAATAGTTATAATTAATAAAATCTAAACAAATAGTAAGTAAATAAATAAATTATATATGCTAGTTTTAGTCATTTAACAAATTTTAAAGGGTTGTGTAACTAGCTCTACTGAACGGCTATTATAGTTCAAGAAGTTGTTTATATAACTAAGAGCTTATAGTTATCTTCAGAATTACAAGTTACAAGCTTATGAAACTACAAAGTTTCAGTTACACGCTATAAACTAATAGGTAATAGTTGGTTTTATTGAATAGACTACTTTTTCCTTTGTTCCAAAATCTATTAACTATATAGTAAAAAAAAGTCATTTCAATTCATTTATTGTCACATGTTAATTTATCATTTATTTTTTCTTCCCAAATGGTTTCACCTCTTTTATATGTACATTCTCACACTATATATTTTCTTTCCTTATTACAATAATATTAAATTCATTATTGCATTTTTTAATAATTTCAAAATAAAAAATATAACATTGAGTATTAATCTAAGATGACTACACTATATATTTCATTTCCTTATTATAACTAGCATATTGATAGGCACTGTCGTGCATGTCAATCCGCTTTCGTATCATTTATAATGTGTAGTCTACAAGTCATAAATGTCAAATATAGTATTTTGTGTTAAATATTTGTAATATACAGTTGAATTTATTCGATTCATGTAAAGCTCAATTTTTTAAATTTGAACATTCATGTTCTATATTCTGCTGAAAAAACTGACAGTCACTGATGACAACCTTTAAGGGATGCCTTTAATTTTAGGATTGTTTTAGCTTGAAATTATGAGTTTGTTAAATTAGGATTCAGTTTTGGTATTAATATAGATTTTTTTGGCCAAATTTAGGTTGGATTGTATATGGAAATTGAGGTAGAATTGTGGGGTTAGGTTTGTAGGTTGTAGATTTCGGTTTGGATAGATTTGTGGGAAAAATGGAAAAAATATGAAGATGAGGCGGCACAAATTCAAGAACTTGATAAACCAGTGAGTTTCACCACAAGCAAGGATCATTGATAAGAATTTAGACGTCACACCGAGAGAGTAATGAGTCTTAGAACGCCACAAAAGCAATGACTCTTGATAAGTTCAAGTTAAGGAGTTTAAGCTCAACTCTTAGAAATTCAATCCAATTTTACTCAAAAACAAACTTAACTTCATTAATGCAATTTGGTCACAATAAATAGGCAAGCAACTAGGCTCCCTTGAAAATATAAAACAAAATAATAATTGAAAACATAATTAAAACTTAGACTACGTTCTAAAACTAATTAACTTTGAATAATAAAATTCCTAATTAGTTTTCGAAATTAAAATTCCTAATTAGTTTTCGAAATTAAAATTCCTAATTAATCATTAAAATAAATCTGCTTGAGATTTTGGAGTTATTGGCTGAATTCCTTGAAGTATGACTTGGTCTTGAGTTGTTGGACAGTGGAAGATTTGGATTTGAATCAACATTAAAAAATCCTCTAATTAATTTCGCTGAATTTAATCATAGAATGTTATTGCTTGAGTGGACTTGATCATCTTATCTTCATCCCTTAAGTATAGCCACGAGTTGGTTCTGAAATTGAAAGTCAAATAGAGCATTGCCTTGTTCCAATCAACCTCTTATCATCTTCTTAATTTGTGTCTTGCCTTATCCTGAGAAGTAATCATATGGTGATTAAACTCACTCTGATTTGGCCAAGGAAATTGAATAAATCTCCATATTTATCTTTTTAGCTTTGCACTCAATATTTGTAGTTGTGTCATCTTGTGCTCTTACATCTTTCCTATTTTCATGCCTTCGTGTCTTAATCCTTGCCATGTCTTGTAAGACTTAATCATGTCTTGTAAGACTTAATCATGTCTTGATTTCACTAGATCTAGACGTGCCTAAGCCTATGCTAAACCACTTAGCCACTATTGGGTTAGATTACAAGGAAATAAATTAGTTTCTCAACCTTCCAAATTACATGAAGTGAAATAACAATGCTTAACATCAAATAATCAAATTCCTAAGACTAAAACAAATCATAAGACTACCCATGAGAAGAAAATTCTCATTTATTAAACTTAAGCAAATAAATAAATTAACTAAAAATTATCATAATTTCCTTCCAAGAATATGAACTCCTAGTGGCTCTCCTAATTGTAAGATTGTCCTCCACAAATTATAGGTTGTCTCCCTTGGTTTACATCAGTTACAAACTTACAATGTAGGAAAGAATAAATAGTTAACCAAATAACATGGAACATACATTGGGTGGAGAGAGACATTGGGTTATATAAGGTTTTGGTAGAAATTAGTAAATAGTAAGAGCAAAATAGGAAACCACGAATTACACCGTGGTAGGTAGTTATTTTGAGTTTTCCCTTTATTAAATAGTATAGATAACAATAATAATATTAAATTTATTATTGCATTTCTTAACAATTTCATAACAAAAAAACATGTATTACTCTAAAAATACTATACTTTTCACCTCATCAAAGTTTTATGGTACCTAAGATCGAGGGTTTAATTCCTGAGAGCGGCATTTGTTGGGAGTGACATCCACTAACCACGAAATGGATTAGTTCCTTACCCAAAAAGGTGAGAAGATACCTTTCGTAATACCTAAAAAAACTTTATGGTACTTTCCCACTGAATTTAATATCATAATTCAGATTCTTTGGATTTTAATTTTTCCCTATTATAATTGAAAAATCAAATTCGAAATGGAAATTTTTTTGTAACTTTTATATATTTTTTTAATAAAAAAGACTCGTGTAATATCACGATTTAATTTCCTTATTTTCATTAAAAAATATTTTAAAATGACATAGTATCATGTTTCGGTTTCCTATTTTCATTACAAAATTCAAATTTGAAATTGTCAATTATTTTCCTTATATGTTTGAACAGACAAATACAGAGTAACACATATGTTATTAACAATGTAAATACACATGTAACATGTGTATTTTAACTATGCAAATGTATGAGTAATATGTATGTTATTAGCAATGTGAATATAAAAGTAATATATGTGTTTTTAACTATGCGAATGTATGAGTCAAATGTGCATTCTTAACATATGAATGCAGGGTAACATATGGTTTTCACACATGTAATATATAATGTTTTAATTATGCAACAAAAAATATCACTCCATAATAATACACGGATAACTTACTAATCTATATTGAAAGAGAAATGTGATTACATTGCCTTCTTCGTCATAAACTATTTGATGCATTAGAGTAATGAGTGTAAGTTAAAATTTCATACAAGTGTAATATTTCTTTTGAATAACCAAGGCTATCCATTATTATATATATATATATATATAAGAAATTAATTTCTTACAGAGTATGTGTCCATTCCTTCTAATAAATATTGTTATCAGAAATTGAATATTTAATATTTTAATCTATTTGATGATCCAATTGGGTCATATACTACTAGACAATGTTTTAATAATTTGATGTAAGTGTAATATGCTAAAGAAATAAGCAATTCATTATTTATTTTCTCGATTTTCTAGATAGTGCTCTAAAAGTAGCAATAGTGGTTGCACACTAGCACCACTCCTTCCCAAAAACCGAGGTGTGTAAAGCACGTTACTCGGAGTTATGTAACTATAGAGATGAGGTAAATATTAGTTAATAGTTATATTATTTTATAGCCAGATTATTTTAAGCAAATACGAGTTGCATGAATGTAGATTCTCAAAGAGTTCCGGTTATTAGTATTACCTGCAATTTAGGGGAAGCCCATGCGCTGTATGTCCACATGTATTTATTTAGCAGATAAAGCATAAAAAAATATGTTTATCCACCCACCCTAAGTTGTCCGTCCAACATGCCATACTCACTTATGGACATTTTGAACAGACAAAACGTGTGGTCCACCTATATTATTAGAGAAAATATTGAACATCAAATATATAAATGTATATGTATTTTATTAAATGCGAGAAAATGTATTTTATTTGTTATATATGCATTTGTATATTAAATATAAAAGAGTATTATCATTTTCTTATTATATATATACATTTGTATTTTGTATATTATATATGCATATGTACTATTCTTTTGTATTTTGTATGTAAATTATGTACTATGCATATTTTATATTATATATGCATTTATATTTTGTATGTATTATTCTATTTGTATGATTGTTTATTATAATAAATACATTTATATATTTGTATGCAAATTATGTACAGTTTATTTTGTATAAAACATATATAAATTTGTATAACAAAATTTTAGCTTTATTTATTGCAGCCCACAAGTCCGATCTTCCATATTTAGAGCATGCATGATATGATACTTCGTACCCTATTTAAAAACAGACATACTTATACACGCCCTATTTTAAGTGGACATTGCATGAATATGGGCATCATGATCCTAATTGTCATTACTAGTTATTAGTAGTTATGTCCCTTAGAGTTCTTTTTGGGTGAATAATATTTCTCTTACAATTTTTTATTTAAAAGGTGATTTTATATAAAATAGATATGCTTCTCATATATACTGGTTTAGTTGAGTTTTTACTAAAAAATGATAAAAAATTAATTTCAGGTTATTATGTGCTAAAAAATGCTTCCGTGAGAGAGGAGATAGAAGGTTTTTAATTTCCATGAAGTGTAATAATTAAAATGTAATTTTAGTTTGATTGATATACAAACTAAACAACGAAAATTTATTTTAAAAAAAAACATTTTAATACCATAATTTCAAGGTTAAAAAGTACTGTTATTGTTGTCTGATTTTTTTTATTCATTTCTATGTAAACTTACTATGAAATTTAAATATAAAAAAAACACAATAAATTACCAAAAACAACCAAACATCAAACTTGTGGTTAGATCATTTTTTTCATACATTAAATTACATATTAAATCCATGTATATCATAACATGGTAAATTGTTTCTAGGAAAAAAAATAGAGACCATTTGTAAGGGTTTGAACTGAACAATTACACTACATATCTCAGAACCTATGAAGCACGGATACTGATATGCGTGTTGCATACGATATGGATACTGATACGTGTGTCGGATACGATACGTATCCGATACGTCGACATGCATTTTTTCAAAAATACGGGATACGATACGTTCAGGGATACGCGTATAAAATAATAAAAACACATAAAATATGATAAAATTATAAGTGTAAATCAAAATATCGAAAGTAAAATTTATAATGGAAATTTAAAATCATTGCTCTCCATAACAAATTTATCTTATCATATTTTAATGAAAATGAATCTATCTTAAAATCATTGCTCTCCATAACAAATCTATCTTATCATATTTTAATAAAAATGAATCTATCTTATCCTATTTTATTGAAAACAAATCTATATATCATATACTTTACTGAAAACGAATCTATATATCATATACTTTACTGAAAACGAATCCATATATCCTATATTTTATTGTAAACAAATTGGATATGTGTCTTACTATTTATTTATTTTATTTTATTTTTTTAATTTTTGGATACTCTATGGATACGTATCCTTCCCGAATCCGAGCGTATCCGTGTCGGATACGTATCGGACACCGACATGTGAGGGTGTTTAACGAATCCGTGCTTCAGAGCTCAGAACAACTTTTCGTAAAAATGGCATTTATTTTTAGAGCCTTTAGTGTTGCGAATGTGTTTATTTTGATATGAACCTAATGCATACCACTGGGTGTCATGTTTAGGAGCTATAAAGATCTTCAAAGTCTTCCTAGCTATGTGTGGTGGATTTGGAGAGGAGGATGCATGGAACGCAAGGTAAGTGATATCCTGACTGATATTGCTTCTATTATCTCCATTAAAACTAGAGAATCAGATTATGCTGGTATATGCAATTTGAGCAAAAGGTACAGAAAGGCAAGTGGAGCAAAGCATCATATGCAAGGAGGCATTCGCTCAGCAAAACTAGCTCTCATTAAGCGAAAAGGAGACCTTCATTCAGCGAGACTAGAACAAGAAGTTTAGCAAAAAGAAAATAAGCGAGCTAGAAGATATCGTCGAGCGAGCCCACCTTTACTCAATAAAACAAATGTGAGAGATTGGGAAATTGTTGCTAGGAGACCTCGCTCAACAAGATTCACTTTACAACAATTTTCTAGAATAAGAAATTAGTTAAGTTAATTGTTATTTTCTCACTCTTACCATTCACTGCTTATTTATTTTACCTATAAATAACATTGTATATTTTATTCATTCAATTCAATAAGAAAATTCAGTTCATTAACTCCTCTCTTCCTCTTCCATCCTTCCTTCTCTGTTTTTGTTTCTTTTCATTGTTTTAGAGATCAAAACTCAAAGCTTCAAAGTGCAATGGATTATCAGTTCATAAAAAATTATGGCATATTATACTTTCAGACCATGATTTTGAAACCGTGGAAAGTGAAGACAGTGCCTTATGCAAAAAATGTAATAGTTTAACCAAGTTTTAACATGGTATTACAACTTCTTTTGAAACTCTGCTACACATGAAACTCCTCTATTTTCTTGTCTATTCATTGAATTGCTTTCTTTCTATCTTTTTATTTTAAAAGATTTTCCTTTCTTGCACAATATGACAAACATTCTCATGAATTCTCTTAGTGATGTATTTAGTCCATATTGTATGCACTAAAATGAAAATTCAAGAGCAAATCTAGTTTTTGTCCCATTATCCGATGGGAATTATGTTAGAATTACTAACAATTTATGGGTCACAAATATAATTCTATAATTGTGTTATGGCCATTATGTAATTATCCAAAATATAAAATGATCTTAAGTAATTAATTTGGTGGCTAAAGGTATATGTGTCATGAAATAATAATAAGTGTAGATACATTCAGGCAATTTCTGATTTGATGAAGGGACTGAATCAGAATTATTGCAACTAAAGTAGTAACCACTACGGGGTAACTTTTATGGGTTATGGTCCCCATTTCTAGAGCAACAGGTTTTCAGGTGTAAAGTTGAGGAGAATAAGGCAAGATGAGGATAGTGTTATCCAATAAGGATATAACACTATCAACTCATCCATTTAGGGGTATATAAGGCATGAGGCAACCATAAGGCTCTCACTACAACACAACACACACCATCCAGCAAAACTAAAGAGAGCTTTCTCATTCCCCTCTAGAGAAGCATAGGGAAAACCATTCGGGCTCTATCATCTGGAAGATCATCGCACCCTCATACCTTCGAGATCCCGGAAATGGCTCAACAAGGTATGTTCTTCTTCTTCACCATGAACTCATTTGGGGTTTCTTCGGTTTGGGCCATGGACGTTCCATTTGGGTTTATGTATGGGCATAAACATTGGGTTATCGGAACGAAGTCATGACCATAAGGACTTGAGCGTTTAATCTATGGATTTCGTATGGATAAATTTCTCCTACAAGTGGTATCAGAGCCACTCCAATTTGATTCATGTGTGAAATTAAGTTTTCATGTTCTTCCCCAAATTAGGATTGATTTAGGGATTTGATGTTTTCATTTTTTGCCATGAATCGATTAAGATTGTCATTCATGTCTTTCCATATGAAAACAAAAGGATTTGAAATGAATGGACATTGTTTTTCTGCTGTTTTCTTAAATTTTGGGTGATTTATGGGAGAAAAATGGAGAAAAAACGATGCAGAAATCGCATTGTTCATGTACTGTCGCAGTGCTCGCGCTCAAGCGAGAGTTGGGCAGAAGCATGGTATTTTTCTCGCTCAAGCGAGAAATCCCACGCTCAAGCGAGAATTGAGCAGAAGCATGGTATATTTTTCGCTCAAGCGAGAAATCGCTCGCCCAAGCGACAATTTAAGATTTATGAGGTTTTTGGTATCTTTGTGCATTGACTTTGGTTATTATTTGGTTGTCCACTAAGTTGTCTATTATTTCAAGTGAGCCAAATGAAGTGAAATGTCGCCAAAGTGACCTCTTTCATGGATATAACTCATGAGGAATAATAGATGTAAGTGTGTATGGTCATTCATGCGGATATTAGCTGGCCCAAAGGAAAGTTTATATTTGGCTGAAGATCATACACACCTGTGATGATAAATATGTCATAATTCTAAAGTTTTATACATGTGACTGATGAATCAATCCAAAGAGGGATTCGTCAGTTGACATGCCTTATTATGAATGTTTGATCATTACAACAAGAGTACCACTTGCAGTTGATATCACTGTCCAAAGACTTGATATTGATGGTGCACTAGGTATCTTGATTTGGATATACATTGTTTTAAGCACATTGATAATTTTGGGTTGTGAGCATATAATATTTTTTTGTCTTTTGTTTGAATCAGCTACATCGATTGCTTCAATATCTTCGAATTTCAATTCGGTTCCGGTCCTTAATGGTGAAAATTTTAAGGACTGGAAACAGAATATGGAAATTGTTCTTGGCTGCATGGATCTGGACTATGCATTAAAGGTAGAGCAACCCCTTTCTCCTTTAGAATCCAGTGCCTCTGAAGAGAGGAAGGATTATGAGAAGTGGGATCGCTCTAATCGCATGAGTCTAATGATCATTAAGCGCGGCATTCCAGAAATCTTTAGGGGTACTATCTCGAATGAGATAAATAGTGTCAAAGATTTCCTTGCTGAGATTGAAAAACGCTTTGGAAAGAGCAATAAGGCGGAAACAAGTACTCTGTTACAGAACTTGATTTCCTCTCTCACTTCAAAACTTAAGGGCCTTAAGCTCGAGGTGTTGGAAGACTTACTCATTCATTTGGTCTTGCTTTCACTCCCTGCACAATTCAGTTAGTTTAAGATTTCTTATAACTGTCAGAGGGAGAAATGGACTCTAAATGAGTTCATTTCATTTTGTGTGCAAGAAGAGGAAAGATTGAAGCGAGAGAGGACTGAAAGTGCCCATTATGTTACTACCTCTAAAGACAAGGGCAAAAGGAAAATCACTTCAGAGCCCAAGAATGAAGCTGCTAAGGGTTCAGTGCAAAAGAAACAGAAGCAGGATGATGTCTATTTCTTTTGCAAAGCAACTGGACATCAAAAGAAGAAATGTGTAAAGTATCACGCATGGCGTGCTAAGAAAGGTACATTTCTTGCTTTGGTTTGTTCTGAGGTCAATTTAACTTCAGTACCTGGAAACACCTGGTGGTTAGACTCCGGTTCAACTTCTAACATCAGTGTTTCAATGCAGGGTTGCCTGAGCTACCGAAAGCCTAATCATATTGAAAGATACATCTGTGTTGGCGATGGGAAATCAGTAGAAGTGGAAGTTGTTTACTGGTTTCTATTTGGATTTGAAAAACACTTTTTTTGTACCGTCTTTTAGACGAAATTTAATTTCTGTTTCTTATTTGGACAAATTTGGTTATTGTTGTTCATTTGGAAAAAATTCGGTTCAATTGTCTTTAAATTCAAATGTTATTGGAACTGGTTCACTTATGATGATTGACAACCTTTATATGCTGAATATCATAACTGATTATAGCGAAACCCTGAATGTGGAATCACGTGGTACTAAGCGTAAGATTGAAAATAATAATTCAGGTGCATTATGGCACAAGCGCCTAGGTCACATTTCTCAAAAGAGAATTGAGCGTCTTGTGTCAGATGGGATTTTGGATTCCATTGACTTCACAAACCTTAATGTTTGTGTTAAATGCATAAAAGGAAAACAAACCAAACAATCGAAATATGGTGCATATAGAGCTTCGGACGTCTTAGAATTGATACATACGGATATCTGTGGGCCATTCCCTACGGCTTCCTGGAATGGTCAACGATATTTCATATCATTTATAGACGATTATTCTCGTTATGCATACATTTTTTTTAATTCATGAAAAGTCTCAATCGGTGTACGTGTTCAAAACTTTTAAGGTTGAAGTTGAAAATCAACTCAGCAAAAGGATTAAGTGCGTCAGATCTGACCGTGGTGGTGAATACTACGGTAGATATGACGGTTCAGGTGAACAACGTCCAGGGCCTTTTGCCAAATACCTAGAGGAATGTGGTATAGTCCCACAGTACACCATGCCAGGATCGCCTAGCATGAATGGTGTGTCTGAAAGACGAAACCGGACTCTTAAGGACATGGTAAGGAGTATGATATGTCACTCTACCTTACCAGAGTCACTTTGGGGAGAGGCACTTAAGACTACAGCTTATATTCTTAATAGGGTGCCAACTAAGGCGACTGCCGAAAAACTTTATGAGCATTATACTGGGCGAAAGCCTAGTCTAAAGCATTTTCATGTGTGGGGATGTCCATCTGAGGCAAGGCCTTATAGGCCTTATGAGAAGAAATTGGACTCCCGTACAGTAAGCAGTTACTTTATTGGTTACTCTGAAAAATCAAGGGGCTATAAATTTTATGATCCAAGTATGAAATCCATATTTGAGACGGGTACAGCCACGTTCTTTGAGGATGTTGAGTTTGAGGGGGAAGATAAGGTTAGAAACTTTGTCTTAGAGGAAGAATCTGTATCTATTCCAGATGCGATTCATATGGTTGCTTTTGAAGAAGCAAATTTGGAACCTCCTCAGGACATAGTTGATGAAACCTTCCCTGCTCAAGGTGAGTTAGTAATTCATGAAGGACAAACTCAAAACCCTCAGGAACATGGACAAGAGGTGCAAGAGCCTATAGCTTTGCGTAGATCCACTAGAGAAAGGAGAAATGCAATTTCGGATGATTACATTTGCTTTCTTTTGGAACATGAGGGTGATGGCTTAATGGACAATGATCCATTAAACGTTCGTGAAGCCATCCAAAGTTCCAATTCGGAAAAGTGGATTGAAGCAATGAAAGAGGAGTATAAATCCATGCAAGACAATAAAGTTTGGGAACTTGTCCCATTACCAGAAGGTAAGAAACCCATTGGTTGCAAATGGATTTTTAAGACCAAGCGGGATTCTAATGGTAATGTGGAGAGGTATAAGGCACGTCTTGTAGCTAAGGGTTTTACTCAGAAGGAAGGGATTGACTATAAAGAGACTTTCTCTCCGGTTTCATCGAAAGACTCTCTTAGGACAATCATGGCTCTTGTAGCACATTATGATTTGGAGCTTCATCAGATGGATGTCAAAACAGCTTTTCTAAATGGAAACATTAATGAAAAGATTTATATGGTGCAACCAGAACACTTTGTAACGGGAGACCGAAAGAATATGGTTTGCAAATTGACAAAATCCATCTATGGGCTAAAACAGGCGTCTCGTCAATGGTACCACAAATTTCATGAGGTGATTCTCTCTTTTGGTTTTGAGATGAATTCAGTTGAAGATTGTGTGTATCACAAGTTCAGTGGGAGCAAGTATATTTTCTTGCTCTTGTATGTGGATGACATACTGCTTGCCACTAATGATGTGGGTACCTTGTTAGAAACCAAGACATTTCTATCCGGTAATTTTGAAATGAAGGATCTTGGTGAAGCTTCATTTGTATTAGGAATCCAGATACACCGAGACAGATCTCGGGGTATTCTTGGATTATCACAAAAGAGTTATATAGAAAAGGTGCTCAAAAGGTATGGCATGCAGGACTGTAAAGTAATGGATACTCCAGTTGCTAAGGGAGACAAATTTAGTCTCAATCAGTGCCCTAAAGGAAATCTGGAAATTCAAGAAATGAAAAAGATCCCTTATGCATCAGCTGTAGGGAGTCTTATGTATGCTCAAGTATGTACGCGTCCGGATATAGCGTTCATAGTTGGGGTTTTAGGCAGATATATGAGTAATCCAGGAATGGACCATTGGAAAGCAGCCAAAAGGGTCATGAGGTACTTAAAGAGAACAAAAGACTATATGCTCACATATAGGAGATCAGACCAATTAGAGATCATTGGGTATTCTGACTCCGATTTTGCGGGATGCCAAGATAGTAGACGATCTACTTCAGGCTATGTTTTTCTGTTAGCTGGTGGTGCGGTTTCTTGGCGTTCTGCCAAGCAAAACCTTGTAGCTTCATCCACCATGGCAGCAGAGTATATAGCATGTTATGAGGCATCACTTCAGTCATCATGGTTGAGAAATTTTGTCACTGGGCTGCGGATTGTGGAAAGGATTGAAAGACCACTAAAGTTATACTGTGACAATAAATAAGCCGTTTTGTTCTCCAACAACAATAGGAGTTCGGCAAAGTCGAAACACATCGACATTAAGTTCCTAGTTGTTAAGGAGAAGGTACAAAGTGGACAGCTTTCCATAGAACACTTAGGCACTAACTCCATGATTGCGGATCCTCTTCCAAAAGTTATCACACCCAAGGTCTTTCATGAGTGCACACATTTTATTATGTTCTATGTAATTTCAGTATTATGTATGGATACTTTGTGGTCAAACTTCAGTTGATTAATCATTCAGTTTGGTATTCTGTCATTATACTTTGTACAATAAGTTTTTATGTTATTATTAAGGATCTCACTAAAGTCAAGTAGGGCCAGTTGAAAATTGACATGTACTTATCATATTCATGTGATTTTCATGCTACACATTTCATGATGTATCTATGTCATTTAGTTGTGTCAATGTTGGTGATCATTGTTAAATTAGCCATGATTGATATGGCGAAGTTCACTGTGATTCGATATGGAGACATGACTAATGGACGTGATAATTTAGGTATGTCTAAGTCATAATGACAATATTTAAGCGCGCATTAATGATAACACATATGGAGAATCATATGTGTGACCAGTGGGAGATTGTTAGAATTACTGACAATTTATGGGTCACAAATATAATTCTATAATTGTGTTATGGCCATTATGTAATTATCCAAAATATAAAATGATCTTATGTAATTAATTTGGTGGCTAAGGGTATATGTGTCATGAAATAATAATAAGTGTAGATACCTTCAGGAAATTTCTGATTTGATGAAGGGACTGAATCAGAATTATTGCAACTAAAGTAGTAACCACTACTGGGTTACTTTTATGGGTTATGGTCCCCATTTGTAGAGCAACAGGTTTTCAGGTGTAAAGTTGAGGAGAATAAGGCAAGATGAGGATAGTGTTATCCAATAAGGATATAACACTATCCACTCATCCATTTAGGGGTATATAAGGCATGAGGCAACCATAAGGCTCTCACTACAACACAACACACACCATCCAGCAAAACTAAAGAGAGCTTTCTCATTCCTCTCTAGAGAAGCATACGGAAAACCATTCGGGCTCTAACATCTGGAAGATCATCGCACCCTCATACCTTCGAGATTCCGAAAATGGCTCAACAAGGTATGTTCTTCATCTTCACCATGAATTCATTTGGGGTTTCTTCAGTTTGGGCATGGACGTTCCATTTGGGTTTATGTATGGGCATAAACATTGGGTTATCGGAACGAAGCCATGACCATAAGGACTTGAGCGTTTAATCTATGGATTTCGTATGGAGAAATTTCTCCAACAAATTATCATTCATGCGGTCAAGAGCCATGTTAATGGCCTTCAAATCCAAAAATAAAATGCATTTTGTTAATAGAAGTCTCCCAAAAACCTCCTAGTAATGATCTCTTGTATGCGGCTATGGATAGGTGTAACACCTTAGTGCTATCTTGGTTCAATCAATCTCTAGATCTCTTAATTGTTCAAAGAGTCCTTTGGTTAGAAACTGGCCAAAAAGTTTGGAATGATTTAAAAGAAATGTATTATCAAGGTGATGTTTTTTGTGAACTGGAAAATTAGTCAATTAAACTACCAAATCAGGTTGTCACAAACAAGTATAAATAATTGTTGAATACATAATGACTTGTTTGATACTAGTCTTTCAACTAAAAATGCTATTCTAAGTTGGTTTCAAATTGGGTTGATGATTTGATTGATTATACTATTAAACTAAAATTTGATTAAACTAGTGGAATGAAGATATTGTGGTTAAACTTTAGTAGTCACTATCCATACACACTTGATTCAACAATATTTATTCATTTAGATATGATTCTTTCACAACAACGGGGCTTCAATGATACTAAAAATTAATGTTTTAGTCGATTTAGTAACTCATGAAATAAAACTCTATGTCTAACAACTCTATCATAAGATGAATAACTTTGAACCACGAAATGCACCTCTATGTATCACAACTATGCTGGTGAAATTGAGTTTTAATACAACACCTCAAATGTACTAATCACCAATATCTTGATCATATTAGTAACTTATTAATATCGCAATATGTCTAGCAACTACAATAACAAGATGGAGATTTATGAACTATTAACCCACATATATGTCTGACAACTATGTTAACAAATTTGAGAGTAATGAATATTCATATAACTGTATGTCTACAACCATATCAATACATGCACAAATAGGACAAATTAGTACAAATCTACATCTAAAAGTTATACCAATATGATGAGCTCATAATCTCAAAATTAAGAACTAGAATTTCTCCATGCATTCAAAATAGCAAAATCGTACTAGAAAGGTTGTAAATCTCTAAGTACACATTAAGCACAATAGACAACTCAAAAGAATCACATCATAACAATTAACCATAAATCTAAATCAATGTATATATATCAAATGAATATTACATCCAATCCCAATAAGGGAGAAGTTTAGCTATACATTTTCATGACAAATAGAAACAAAGATACAAATAGAGAAATAAAACTCTTAGGAAAAGAGATTACCTCCTCAATGAGCAAATATCAACTCCCCTAATCTTTCCCCCTTGCTTTTACATCTCATTTCTAGCTAAAGTGCTAAACTACCTTAGAAATTAAGAGAAATTGAGTACATAGTGTATCTACTTGATTTTTTTTTATAGGTCCAAGTCGGTCCCTTTTAAAGAGTCTAATTTTTACATGATTCGTCCAACGTTGGGATTTTTCTATGTGCACCTCTTCGCCTGGTCGAGCCTCGACGTTTCAGCTAGTCAAGCTAAACTAGGTGTAGGTACCTTCATCTGTTGGGCGCATGCTTTGAGCTGGGCTTAGTTGTTTTTCACTAATTCATGCTCCTTTTTGCTTTTTCAGACATGGGATGACATAAAAAATCATGTACATGATTTATATAATGATTTAACTAGAAACATAATATGAATGACATTTATTCAACTTTTAGAGTCAAAAAGTGCTCAATTATCCTTATTATGAAAGATAATTTTGCAGCTAAGACTCAAAATGTGCATGCAAAATTTTAAAGCGTATAGAGTTTCCTAACATTATCAGCATTGTTAAAGTAATATCAACTTTCACCATCCAACACTCATAAAAACATAATCCAAGAATGGATAATTTCAGGAAGTGTAAGGTACCAAATACTAATCTATGCTATCAGTAAGGTATATGATAGTGAGGTATTTTCAACATGCAATCCATTGTTAGTAGATTCAGAAAGGAAGAGCTCACATAATATGTCACTCATATCAACTCTAGGTGGACGCATTTCTCTCAATCATTGCATTGAGTTAACACGGAATCAAATTTGGTATTGGTCCTCCTATCAAATAAATGGTAAATGCATTGAGTTATCATTGATCAATAAGGTCTTTCTTGTGGTTGTAATATGGTTGGACTACATAGAATATGGTTTTTCTGGATACAAAGATCCTAGTAGGCCAGAGAGCAATTCAACACACTCACTAATTTTCATTTTACCTAAATGTATCACAACCAACTCTTTTGTACTCTAGCACAACTTTATACCCATTTTACTTTACTAACACACTATATTCATCTTTTGTTTTCCTATTTTATGAGGTCTTCATTTTATTCCTTCCCCCAACTTGGATATAACCATAATACATAACGAAACTCTCTTATCCTACTAGAATTAAGAGATACTCATTATTTTATGTTTATGGCTTAAGGGTTATAAAAAATAACATATATAAGGCCCAAAGAGGCTAGCAAGTGGTTTATCTATTAACAATATAATAAAAAAAAACTCATTCATGTCACATGTCACTTTCTCCTTCCCTCATGCCACATGTCACTTTCTCCTTTCATTTTTTCCTTCATGTCACATGTCACCTCCTCCTCACATATTTTTCTTCCTACTTTTTATATATTAT
>NW_017720690.1:0-67217 GCF_001865875.1 Lupinus angustifolius | reverse complement strand
ATATATGTATTTTAATTAGTAATATAACAAATCAATTATTAGACTCTTTTTATTATTTTGATTAAATTTATCAGAAAAAATATATGTCATATCCTAACTTAGTGTGTTTTTAATTTATGAGTTATTTTCATACAATTATTATTAGCTAAAACATAATCAAATAAATAACATTTAATTATACAATATTTTTGAATACTAAAAATATATTCAAATATTTATACACAATGAACATTAATCTAAAATAAAACATAAGCATTTAAGAGATATGCTAAAAAATCCTTATGACTTTATATGATACTTATAAACGTAATCACAAAAAATATGATGCAAAAATAACTCATTATATTTATTATTTTATATAGATAATATAGAGGTGAGATATTATCCAATAAAATTTGAATTTTATTTATTGAGTTATTTAAGAATCAAATATTTTCTATAATCACACTTTCAACAAATAAATGCTTATACAAACGCATTTATAATTGTTAATATTCTACATATACACTCAAAAATCATTATTAATATTGCACCTATATGAATGAGAAATATAATGTTTCAATACATGATTTATTGATATTATAAAATATATGTATATTATATTTGCATTATACATAAACAAAGAAGCGACCCGTGCAAGTACATGGGTACACGGCTAGTTTTTAAGAAATAATTGCCTTGGTCATTTTCATGCATTACATTTACCAAGATAATTAGAGACACAAATAAATTCAACAGTACTAACAAAGTACAAGCTTACATAATCTGATAATTGTATAACTCAATTCCCTTCATGTTCACCTTTCATGCCTATCTTCATATCAAACAATTTCGTCCAATACTACTCACACCACAGTTACACACAACATTACACAAACTTGTACGTTTAATCAAAGACAATCTAGAAGTGTACAATTTAAAATCTTATTCTCTTTCATGTCAAGTTATGCTAATTAATAAAACATGAATAAAGCTAACATCTTGCTTAACTTAAAAGATTTCAAGGCAAAATATTGAAAAGCTAACATAATTTATTCATGCTTTTGATTTTACATGAGCATGAAAACATAAAATACATCATAAATAAAAACAAAAAAATACAAGAATAATAATAGAAAAAAGAAAATACAAAAATGTAAATAATTCGCAATGGTTTGGAGCAGGTAGCCCGTTGTCAAGATCTTCTCCTAAAATCTCATTCAGATCGATCATTAGCATCCTCTTGGTCAACACTCATTTTTGTCCAGCTTATAAAAGTCCAAAACCTTTTTTTCTCAAAAATAATAAACAAATGATTTTATAAAAAAATATAATAAAATTAGGTTCTGTAAACCTACATCATTTTAAGAAAAGAAAAACAAAATAATAAAATGACTTTATTTTATTTATATTAATTTTTTTCGAAATTATAATATTAAATAAATAAAAATAATTAAAACTATTTTTGTGAATTTTTTATAATTATTTTATAGTTCATTAAGATAATTAAATTAAAGATGCTTGGAATATCTTCTGGAACCTTCAATTTTAATTGCAGAAAATAAAATAAATAAAAAACTAACACAGAGGAGAGTCAATTCAGTTTCGTCAAAATCCCTAAAAATAAGTTATCAGATTTGCAAAAAGAAAAGAACGTGAGAGAGGAAAAGTGTTGAGGAAGACGATCCAACGCAGGATGGAGTATCTTTATTCTCGTGCATAAAATTTTTGCTGCCTCAGAGCCGTTGATTCTACATACCAATTTTGCCTTCACATTGACTCACAAATCATCCAATCACACTTCGAAACGCATCTTAGTCTTGGTGCATCCCGCTGCACCGGATTGCCACACCAATGTGAACGGGGATCACATACGGACAAGGGAACGATTGAATCCATGCCGCCTTCCACTTAGCCAACCAAAACGTGCCACGTGTCCAGGTTGTCCACACACTAACCGCCATTCCCCACTCTCCAGAATCCTATTTCATTGCAATTAGGTATATTTTTTCTTTAGTCTAACCTATTCTTTTGTTTACCAATTCCATATTACAATCATATTATTCAACATGTAAAAATAATTTTTGTTACAAACAGTTTATTAATCATACTGGACAAAAGTTTAAATAACAGTGATGTATATTTACATAATAATTTTTTGAGAATAAGTGATAAATACAAAAATTTAGGAACTCCTTATATGTATCTAATAACCGATAAACTTTTTTATGACTACTTAGCAATTAAATGACAAATATTTTAATATTTGAATAAAAATTGTAAAAATAATAAAAATATCCCGATTGCTTTTTCTATAGTTGATATTACCATTTAAAAATTAATATTATTAAAATATTTATTATAATGTTATAAGTTTTGGTGATTAATCAAAAAATAGAGGGAGGTTGAAGAAAGGCTTCTAGCTCTCATATCATCTTCAAATGGTCATGACATGCTACTTCTTTTCACTCGATTAATCTCTAAACTCAACAAAAAATAATATTATTTTCAATTAAATTATCAATAATAATTAATAATCATTTTTCATAAATAAATACCTAAAAAAATATTTTCACTAAAATAAAATTTTCCAATCACATAGAAAAATGTAGGAAATATCGTCTCTAAAGGTTTCTTTTTTCTCAACTTATCTTTTGGGCGGTCACGCTACGCCACTTTTTTCCTTAATTAAAACAGTCAACCAACAATCACATTGTTAGACACAATAATAAAAATAAATAAAATTTGTCATTTTTAGTAATTAATTAAATAACCAAATAATTCTAAAGTATAAATTAAGCCATATACTTTTCCTACTCTGTAACCGACTCCTGAACCTACATATAAAAAATCCAAAGCCCAATGTAATTGAGCTAAAAGGTTTTTCTATATTGTTTACCATAAAATGTAGTGGTGACTCTAATAAAGTCCTATAGTCGAAAATTGGGGCTCGACACTCCTCAATCCCATGATGTGCCTGACCAGTGAAGTCGATCCCCGTTGGGTATATTGGCATGTCCCTAGGCCAAGCCACATGCTCAACAAATGCAGCGGGATTCTCCAAAGTAAATTCTCTAGTAGAGGATGATCCTTGCAGGCTTAGTGCGATGGTGAATTGATCCATTAGTCCATACATCATTTTTTGTCCACGATGTTGGGTTGCATATTCCTGCATGTCAATCTGGGTGGCGATGGAAGGGAAATGTCGGAGTCTCGAGGCTGGACCTCTGGTGCCCTCCTCCATGTTGATGCAATACTTTTGAATGTAAGAGGTATCCATGGGTGATTTGAGGGTCTTTAGTGGTGGCACTGAAACATTGACCCCTATCCATTAGCATAAAGTAGTGATTAGCCCCCAGGAAGACGGTAACCACATCCTCCTACATCTTATTCATGATGCAATAGGTCAAGTTGGGCTTCATCATTGCGAGGTCGGATGTGTGGGTGACCAGATATATGTTGTTGAGGATGAAGGCGATCCAAATTCAAGTGAGGGTGGGCATATCCTTCCTCATTATCCACCTAGGCACTCCATTTGGATTAGTCTCATAGGATTGGCCAAGCATGCATATGAGCCTGGCCATAGTGTCGTGCGTAGGAGTGCCACCATTATAGTCGGTGGCCTTAATTTGCTAAAAGTTGTCATTCTCATCCTCCATGATGGTGAATGGATTGCCTAGTAGACATTGATGGTGTCTCTATCAAAAGACATATGTCGACCTCTGACCCAGGACATCTTGGTGCTATTGCCCGAAGTTGGGGGGAGTGCATTAGCATAGAACTCCTAGATGATATCCTCTTTGATAAGTTTTAGAGGCGAGGTCAAAATGTGACATTGCCTCATTACGATCTCCCCATGAAGGTATCATATTATTTTGGTTTTAGCTTCACATTCCTTTCACCTAGGATAACCTGTAATGCTCAATCAAGAACTATTGGTAAGTGTCCTGGCTAGGAAATTTGGTCATGTCTATCGCTTGTAAATTGGCTTGATGCACTTCAGCCTTGGCTCTTGAGGTGTTGGCCCTGGACCTCCTTCAGCTTCATTTAGCTTCATTCGCCTTCTAACATATTTCTCTTTGGTATGATATCTTGAATTCAAACAAATGTATTACATATTTAAATTAGCTTAATTTAGAGAAATTCACAATAATAGCAAAGATCAGTAACAATCAGTGTATACTGATGTCACATTCTAAGAAAACAAGATGAGGATATATATATCACTATTCAGTGAATGAGAAAATGCATAATATTAACATTTAATCACATAGAACATGTATTTAAGTCGAACATTACATTCTTGTGAATATGATTTCGAATGAGTTTGAGAATTGTTCATTGTGCACAAAAATCAAAGATTCTAACATATCGGAATGGACAAGTACTAGTTATGGTAGTTCTTAGGTTCAACAACTAAATACTAATTGCTAGAGAAGAAAATTGAAATGGGAAAAGAATGTACCTGAGCAGTGATGCCAGGAGTAGATTAAAATTGCTTAGAATGCTAATAGTGTGTCAAAAATGCTTAAAGATGTGCATTTGCTTCAACGGATCACGAGGATTGCGTTCCCAATTTATAATTTGAATCATGATGATCCCGCTCAAAGCAAACTTTGTGTAATTTATTGGCTACGCCCTGCACAATTGTTGCTGTCAGCTCAAGGCCTTGTTGTTTTCATTGAAGGTTAGGCTTAGTTGTTGCACTGAACGTGAGTGGTCTCATGGCTAGGATTGGGCCTAGTGTGGCACTTCCGTTGAGCGGATATGACTAGGTTGTTTCCCCATCTATGAATTAAGCCCAACCTAGTCCTTGCACCGGGTGTAATAGTGTTCCATCGCCCAACGCCAAGGTGGCGCTTAGCTCAATTTGGATAGAGAGCAAAAGGGTATTAGACCCTAGATTCACCCAACTCAGCAGTTACGTTGGGTGTAATGGTCTTGGCATTAGGCTCAGGATTTTCTCCCAGTGCATGGGATTGTGTAGCCCAACGAAGCCTAGACGCTGGGCATAGATGCGCAGTATTATTTTTGTGATTTCTTACCTCATTTGCTTCTGAAATGGTTCCATAGCATATGTAACTCATCAAAGAACCAGAATACAAATATAAGGGGGAAATAAAATGAAAATAAAAAATAAAATAATAAAATGAATGCGAAAGTAAACGAATGAGTTGTTTTTTATTTAGCGCTTCTTTAGTATTGTTAGCTTGACATTATTATGTGACCTTAATGATAATGAAGTTGGGTCAACCAAAGCAACACAATATTTTACTGCCTATGCCACTTTATTATGGTATTCAACCTTTGCCAACATGAGTTAATAGGGGTACTCTTCTCAATATGGTATTTCTTTTTTTTCTGTTTTTCATTTTTTTATTTTTTATATGCACCACTATTTCATTATTTTTGTTGTGATTGATTTGCATTGCCCTTCATAATTGGGTTCAATGTTGGTATTAAGTATCTTTTGTTGATCATCAGCTAGTTTTTCTCTTGACTAATTTACTTGAAGCTTAATCATTTGCTTGACCAACTGCCCCATTTGAGTGTCCAAATTCTTCGTGGAGGTGTCAATGTTCTTCTAGTTTTCCATAGTCATGTGCATGAACTGGTTTAGGATGTCCTCCAATTTGGAGGTTGTATCTTGATGGTGATATATTATATATTGCAACTCTTCTGTTTGAAGATATAGATAATAGTAAATAGGGTGATCCCCATAGCACACATCACACTGCATCGTATATCGGTGAGGGAGGGGAATCTGGGAGTATTTGTTGAGGAAAACTAACAATTTGTTTGGTGAGTAACTCTAGCAGTTGAGAAAGGATCATGCCTTGGATCAGAAGTACATCATGGATATCCAAGTTCAAAACTCCCTCCATAGAGTAATTATTATTCTCCGAACCCCCCAACATAGTATGATTTAGCATCATATAACTCAGGGTGTACCTTGGACCTTTCCTTGCATAAAAAAAGCACACACAAAAATTTATGTGCAGATCAATTCATATAGAGAGATATAAAAAACAAGAAAAGTAAAACAAAAATTTAAAGATTTAAAATAAGAAAATTTTCTGCAATGCTAAGTATCTACACGCAAGTCCCCGACAATGGCACCATTTTGCTAACCAACAAAATGGTCAATTAAATTACCAAATTAGGTTGTTGCCAACAAGTATAAAGAGTTGTCGAATCCACAATGACTTGCTCAATACTAGAGTTTCAACTAAAATTTGTTATTCTAAGTTGGTTTCAAATTAGGTTGGTTGGTTGGTTTGATTATAGTATTGAAATAAAATTTTATTAAACTAGTGGAATAAAGATGTTGTGATTGACCTTTACGACTCACTATCCATACACACTTGATTGAATAATACTTATTCACTTAGCTGTGATTCTTTCACTACATCGAGACCTCAATGGTACTAAAAGCTAATGTCTTAGTCAATTTAGTTGCTCATGAAATAAAACTATTTGTCTAGAACCTCTACTCATTAGAAGAACTATGATCCATAAAATACACCTCTATGTCTAGTAATTATGCTTGTGAAATTGAGTTTTAATGCAACACCTCAAATGTTTAATCACCAATATAAGTTTTTTAAACTTACTCTTCATCATAGCCATCAATTCTAGGGAAATCCAGTGATTTGAATTAGTGAGTAGAACTAAACTATTAAATGTCCCTAGAATTGATGGTTAGGATGTAGAGTAAGTCTATTGAAGTAAGTTGATCTCCACTCTTGAAATTATCTCCAAAAGTTTGGCACATTAATGTTTTGAAATGATCTTTTCTTGAGAAATGTTTTTTTATATTCCAATCTTTAACTATAATCTCATTTTCGTATCAAAGTTGATTGTTGTAGTTGATTGCAAATTGACTTTTCTAAACAAATGCATTATATAAGGGTAGCAACCAATATTGAAAATGATTGATGTACCTGTTAAGATTAAAGGAGGATTATATGCAATGAACTCTCCAAGTTTATCCACTAAAATTTCACATTGGACAAATCATTTCACTACCTATGACAATGACCAATGGCATAAGAGATTAGCTCACCCTTAGTATGATAAACTTGATGAAATGAGTAGGAATTTTCCCTTTATCCATTCTAATTTTTTCATGAACCTCGTGAAATTTATCACTTAGCTAAGCATAGAAATTGTCATTTGCTACAAGTGTTACTCAATATGCTAATATTTTTATATGATACACGATAACATTTAGGGATTTATATCTATTCCTTCTACCTTAGGACATAGATATTTCTTAACTATTATTGAGGATAATTCTAAAAATACATGGATTTACTTTATGAAAGTAAAATCATAAAGTGCAATGCTTATTCAAACCTTTGTAGATGTGCAATTTGATTCAAAATTAAAGTATTTAAGATCTCATAATGGTCTAGAGTTCAAGATGGATAATATTTATGACTACAATTTTTATACAATAAGAAATTTCACTATTAAAATCTTGTATATGTGTTTGTATGATGTCGTGCCCTTACTTTCGTCTGCACAACTTTCTTAGAGTAATCACTACATTTTATAATCAGAACTGTAGAATAATTTTTTTAACCCAGTGTTTGGATTTTTTATGTTCAGGTTCGAGAATCGATTACGGAGTAGAGAAAGTATTAGCATCCTATCCACCTGTTTTAAACGGTACCCTATACTAAATTATAGGCCTTATTTTATACTTTAAATTTTTTGGTTATTTAATTAATTATTAAAAAGAGACAAAATTTTACTTAGTTTTTTTGTGTACATGACAAGGTGGAACCTTACTCATGCGTATCCCTATGGTCAATAGGAATCAATGCTACATAGTTCTTAGTCGAAATGTGATTATTGGGTGTGCGTTTTAATTAAGAGAAGAAGTGGCGTAGCTCAACCGTCCAAAGGAGGAGTTGACATAAAGAAGCCATGAGTTGTGACTGTCCCTCCATGCTTGATGTGGTTAGCCATTTTTATTTTTAAGGTGAAATATACATGTTGATGTTTATTTATTAGTGAGAAATATTTTTGTTGTTAATTATTATTAATTTAAATAAAAATAGTATTTTTTTTTGTTGATTTTAGGAATTAATCGAATGAATAGAAGTGTCGTAATGCAACCATTCAAAGATGATTTGAAGACGAGAAATGTTTCTATGACCCTCCTCCATCTTTGATTAATCCCCAAAAGTTATAAATGTTTCATAAGCATTTGTAATAATATTCTCATGTGTAAGTATTTTCTAAAAAATAATTTTTATAATGATACTTTTAATTGCAACAAGAAATCCTAGTTATTTTATTGTTAACAATTTTTTATTCAACTATTAAAAGATTTATTATTTAATTGTTAAAAAATTTCGTTAATTATTGATATTTATTTAATTTTTTTTTTATTTCTCTGTAAACATTGTTGCCCAAAACAATAATTATTACGGTACAAATATATTTTTATTTAACAAAACTGAATCAATCAACTTAAATAAATGGGATACAAATTTACCTGGAAAAAGCTTTAAAATGCGTAGAGTAAAGGGTCCAGGGACCAAGGCAATCTGCAACAAGCAACAGTATTTCTATGCATTGGAACTAGTTGACGTGTTGGAGCGTGAATGGATCATGGGTTAATGAGGTGACAGAGGGCCACGCGTACGCCTGCGATTCGCAGGGTGGGAAGGTGCACGTAGATCACGTGTGCGCTCAACAGTACACGACCTGTCGCTCCTATATAGGGTAGGATTCAGTGCGCTAACACGTACATGCACCACAACGTGATTCACTGACTCCTGCGTCCAACCAAATGAAAACAATGATTGCCACATGGCCGACGTGGATTTGTTGGTGCGTGGGTAGCACAGAATTCAACCGTGAACTCGCCTGCAGTGGATTGCCACACTTAATCTCTTCCTCCTTTTTCTTTTTTCCGCACCTTTTCCTAGAATTTTTCTTGTCTTTTTTTAATGCTTTTCTTTAGGTGTTTTAGGAATGGAGACTAGGTTTTCCAAACTATCAAATTTATAAGAAATAATTAACACTAACCTCCCTAAAACCTAGTTAGTAGACTGCTAATCTGATAAAATTTATCCCGTTTTTGGGGATTGTAATCCACTTTAACAATCTGATTTGATTAATATTTTTATTTTATTTTTTTTGAAAAATAATAAAAAGCATAATTCAAAGAATATTTTACTTGACTCTTACTTTTTTAATTTAATTCTAAAAAAAATAAAAAATAGTATTAATTATCTTTTATTTATTTTACAATATAATTTTGAAAAATATAATTTTTTTTTGGAAAATGACATAAGTTTCTAGAATCTATTATTTATTTATTTAATTTAAAAAAATTCAATTGTTTATTTGTTTTTTAGAAACTATTTATTTTGAAAAACAAAATTTTGGGTTTTTTCTAGACCAGATAAAAATAGGTGTTCACAGTTGTCCATCTTTACTTGTTACTTACCTGGTAACACGCAAACAGAGATTTGAGAGATATCATGGTAAGTAGCCAGTAAACAAATGAATATTATTTTGTCTAGACTTAGAAAAAGCCTTTGAGAAAGTCCTAAATTTTGATAAAGTACTTTGAGGCTCTACTAGTGGACAAGATGTTTAATGAGGTAGTTCTTGCGCTTTCTATGATGAACCATAGATTTATTGAGGCAGTTCTTACACTTGCCATGATGTACCAGAGATTTGTTGAGGCAGTATCTGCGCTTGCCATGATGAATCATGGTTTTGTTGAGGCAGTTCTTGTGCTTGCCATGATGAACCAAAAATTTGTTGAGGCAGTTCCCACGCTTACCAGGATGACCCAGTGATTTGTTGAGGCAGTCTCTGCGCTTGCCATGATGAATCATGGTTTTGTTGAAGCAGTTCTTGTGCTTGTCATGATGAACCAAAAATTTGTTGAGGCAGTTCCCACGCTTACCAGGATGACCCAATGATTTGTTGAGGTAGATCTCGTCTCGCGCTTGCCATGATGAACTAGTGAATTGTTGAGGTAGGTCATGCGCTTGCCATTATGAACCAAAGATTTGTTGAGGCAGTTCTCGCGCTTGCCATGATGAACCAGAGATTTGTTGAGGAAATTCCCACGCTTGAAATGATGAACCAAAGATTTGTTGAGGCATTTCTCGCGCTTGCCATGATGAACTAGGGATTTGTTGAGGCTGTTCCCACACTTGTCATGTTGACCCAGGGATTTGTTGAGTCAGTTCCTGCGCTTGCCATGATGAACCGAGGATTTGTTGAGGCAGTTGTCGTGCTTGCCGTGATGAATCGGGGATTTACTGAAGCAGCTCCCGCACTTGTCGTGATGAACTATGGATTTGTTGAGCCAGTTCATGCGCTTTCCGTGATGAACCAGGGATTTGTTGAGGCAGTTCTCACGCTTGCCATGGTAAACCATGAATTTTTTGAGGCAGTTCTTGCGCTTGCCGTGATGAACTAGGGATTTGTTGAAGTAGTTCCCATGCTTGCCATGATTAACCAGGGATTTATTGAGGCAGTTTTCACGCTTGCCATGATGAACCAGAGCTTTGTTGAGGTAGTTCCCATGCTTGCCATTATGAACCAGGGATTTGTTGAGGCAATTTTCATGCTTGCCATGATGAACCAGAGATTTGTTTAGGCAGTTCCCGCGCTTGCAATGATGAATCAAAGATTTGTTGAGGCAGTTCTCACGCTATCCATGATGAACTAGGGACTTGATGAGGCAGTTCTCGTGCTAGCCATGAAGAACTAGGGATTTGTTGAAGAATTTCTCGCGCTTGCCATGATGAACCGGAGATTTGTTGAGGCATATCTTACGCTTGCCATGATGAACCAAAGATTTGTTGAAGCAATTCTCGTGCTTGCTATGAATGGTAATATGTTAGACACATAAGACAGGAGGTCCTAGAAAGTGGGATTTGAAACACTTCAAGTACGGAGTCCTGGAAAGTAGAATTTGAACACTTCAGACATGGAGTCCTGGAAAGTGGGATTTTGAATACTTCACGCACGAGGTCCTAGAAAGTAGGATTTGAAACACTTTGGGCATGGGTTCTAGAAATTATTACTTTGAAACACATGAGGCACGTGGTTCTGGAAAGTATGATTTTGATGCACATTAGGCACGGGATCCTAGAAAGTACGATTTGAAACACTTGAGGCACGAGGTCGTAGAAAGTATTTTTCTGAAACACTTCAGGCATGACGTCCTGGAATGTATGATTTTGATGCACATCAAGCACGAGGTCATAGAGTATTATTTTGAAACACTTCAGGCAAAGGGTAATAGAAAGTAGGACTTTGAAACACATCAGGCATAGGATCCTTGAAAGTATAACTTTGAAACAAATCAGGCGCGAGGTCCCGAAAAGTATGATTATAAAACACTTCAGGCACAAGTTCATAGAAAGTATATTTAAAACACTTCAAGCACAAGGTCCTTGAAGGTAGTATTTTGATACTCTTCAGACATGGGTTCTTGGAAAGTATGATTTTAAAACACCTCAAGCACAGGGTCATGGAAAGTAAGATTTGTGAATGCTCATCGAGGTACATGACCCGACAAGCTTGAATTGTAAATACTTATCGAGGTACAAGACCCAAAAAACATGATTGTAAAATCAATTGTAATGATATGATTATTTGGAATATACGATGAATGAAGTTCATGTTGATGTTTGAGTTATAATGATTACTATATGAATATGATTATGTGTTGATTGGTATGGTGATGATTCAATGTATATATGTCATATATGATATGAATATTATATGTTGGTTTGAATGTACTGGAATGTAAATGTTTTAATGCATCACTCATGGTTTATATTCTTTTTTTTTTAGTGGAACTCATCAACTTTTATGGACTTGACTGGAGCAACCATTGACACATGTTTTTTTTTATTATAATGATAACTTTTCACCCATCAAATTTTGCCCAAGTTTACCTCGATGAGTATTTACATTCAGGCATGGGGCCCTTGAATGTAGTATTTGATGAATGTTAGGCATGGGGTCCTAGAAAGTATGATTTTAAAACACTTCAGGCACAGGGTCTAGGAAAGTAGGATTTTGAATGCTCGTCGAGGTACAGGACCCGAAAATCTTAAATTGTAAATACTCATCAAGGTAGAAGACCCAAAAAGCTGGATTGTAAATGCAATTATAATGATATGATTGTTTGGGGATATATGATGCATGAAGTTCATGTTGATGTTTGAGTTATAATGATTACTATATGAATATGACTACACGTTGATTGGTATGATGATGCTTCAATGTATACATGTCATGTATGATATGAATATTATTTGCTTGTCTGAATGTACTAGAATAGTATAATGCAAATGTTCTAATGTATTACTCATGATTTATATTCTTTTATTGAGTGGAACTCATCAACTTTTATGGACTTGACTGAAACAACCATAGTCACATGTGTTTTTAATTAGTATGATAAATCTTCACCCATTAAAATTTTCCTCAGTTTACCTGGAGGCACTATCCTTTTAAGGTGATCCATAAAATTGCCCAAGTGTCATCTTGAGGAGACTGACTAAACTCATTCATACTGCCCTAGTGTAGGCTAGCTGATAAATGCTTTCTAAAAGGTTGATGTTTTTGTAACAACAAAAACTGTCACAGTGTGCCTTTATTGATCTCTTGTCTTTATCTAGGTGGTTATTGTTCATAAAGTTGTCCCAGTTTGGGTGATTGAGAATGAGTAACATTAAACCTTCACTTTGAGAGTGTTTATTTCATTTTCCCTAATTTTTGTCCAGAATACCTTATGTAGGTACCTGTTGGAAATTCTCCCATTTTATTATGATCTTAAGGCACCTTTGCAGATTTTCGACTTAGAACCACGCTCCTTTCCTAGGTTGCCTATGTGTGTTTTTGACCTAGCACTCTCTTTTTTTACTTTTGATTTTTTTTGCTCCTTTTTTGTTGACTAATTGTTTTTATGAACAACCTCAAATGTGATGGTCTCATTGATAAGAAGTAGAAGACTTGTATAAGTCATTCTTGAAGATAATAACTTAAGATCCTTCCTTTTTTGTTGAGAAATTTTGATTTCTAAATCCATGAGAAGCAACTTCACTACTGGCCCATAATTTGAGTTTTTTGTATCTTTCTGCTAGAAAATAGAATCAACCCAAATATTACTCTAGTTTAATTTGGGCTTCTTGTGAACTTCTACTAGAAAATAGGCTCAACCTAAAATTGCTCCAGTTTTGGACTTTTTGTAACTTCCTATTAGAAAATGGGATCAACCTAAAGAAATATCCCACTGTGAGATAGTGAGAGTCATCATACTATTCAAATTGCTCTAGTAGGCTTGGACTAGAAGACTTTAGATCATGAAGCATCTCAAAACTTTCCTAGTTTGAGAGGACTACAATTTGTTTTTCAGACTCCTTATCTCATGCATAATTCTTTAAAAAGAAATACTAAAACAATGATCATGAAAACTTTGGCAAGTGTTTGGTGCTATAAGTGTGATGGTAAAATTTATTTTGGGTTTGACTTGTGTAGATCTGATGGTGGTGATGATAAAATTTAGTTTGTGTTTAGGCTATGAGTGGTGGTGAGGTTATAATAATATTGAGAAAAAGAACTTTAACTTATGCATTAAAGATAAAATATTTTATAAAAATGTATTCTATCATCGGAAAGATTTGCCTGAAAATATTCATTATTTTGTGTTTCATGTTTGAATCATCCTCCATTTTATTTTTGACTCAAATATCTCATATGTAATGCATGCAGCAATTAGTCTGAGTTCATTTTTATTATATGTTTTTGGATAAATGTAGTTGGTAGGGTTAATAAGGTTGGTTGGGTGACGTATGAGATGGTGAAATTTGTATAATCAATGCATTAGTAAATACTTGTTAAGAAGATATGCACTAGAAAATCAATCTTTATTCATTAAATAAGGATGAGTGTAGGATTAGCAACCTTGACTAGGGTCCTTAATTGATAAGAAGTTTTCAAACTGGTCTCTAGTTAGGCTGAGGCAGGAGGAGATGCCTCATCTTATGTGGACAATTTAGTTCATGTAGTGTGGATCACAAACTGAGAATTCTCCATATTCATTGGATTTCTTCATCTTCAATCATGATTGTTTTCAGTCGAGTCCAATAATAGTATTCTTAAAATCTACCTTCAATTGATGACTGTTCTTAGTGATGGGATCATGAAATGCATGTAGAAAAATGATTTTTGGTGATGCATAATGTGCATGGAGTAAACACTTTTTTTGAATCTATGTTTTATGTATGAAAATGCAACCTTTAACTAAAAAATGATGCATGAAATGCGAGTATGCTAACTTTGAGCTCATAATACATGTTATGCATATGAATATGATTTATTTTGAGATGTATGAATGATGACAAAATGCAATTTTTTGTTTTTGTATGATACATGGGATGCAACTAAGCAATGCATTTTATAAAAATGTATTCTATCATCGGAAAGATTTGCCTGAAAATATTCATTATTTTGTGTTTCATGTTTGAATCATCCTCCATTTTATTTTTGACTCAAATATCTCATATGTAATGCATGCAGCAATTAGTCTGAGTTCATTTTTATTATATGTTTTTGGATAAATGTAGTTGGTAGGGTTAATAAGGTTGGTTGGGTGACGTATGAGATGGTGAAATTTGTATAATCAATGCATTAGTAAATACTTGTTAAGAAGATATGCACTAGAAAATTAATCTTTATTCATTAAATAAGGATGAGTGTAGGATTAGCAACCTTGACTAGGGTCCTTAATTGATAAGAAGTTTTCAAACTGGTCTCTAGTTAGGCTGAGGCAGGAGGAGATGCCTCATCTTATGTGGACAATTTAGTTCATGTAGTGTGGATCACAAACTGAGAATTCTCCATATTCATTGGATTTCTTCATCTTCAATCATGATTGTTTTCAGTCGAGTCCAATAATAGTATTCTTAAAATCTACCTTCAATTGATGACTGTTCTTAGTGATGGGATCATGAAATGCATGTAGAAAAATGATTTTTGGTGATGCATAATGTGCATGGAGTAAACACTTTTTTTGAATCTATGTTTTATGTATGAAAATGCAACCTTTAACTAAAAAATGATGCATGAAATGCGAGTATGCTAACTTTGAGCTCATAATACATGTTATGCATATGAATATGATTTATTTTGAGATGTATGAATGATGACAAAATGCAATTTTTTGTTTTTGTATGATACATGGGATGCAACTAAGCAATGCATTTGATTTTCTTTGTTTTTTGGTACATGTGACACTTAGAAAAATGCAATTTATTATGCATGAAGATTATGATATATGAGAAGATGCATGAATTCATTTTCTTTATGATAATGAATGAGGATATTAATAATAGTTAATGAAATGATATAGTGGATTAGAATGCATGATATAATAATGCATGAAATGTAATGTTTAAATGACTTATTTTTATTCTCATTTTTTATGAATCCATGAATAAGTGGCATATATATGAATGATGTGTTTATTATCTTTTTAAGGGGATGTATACATGAAGGAATGAATACATAATAATTTTTAATGCATGAATGAGTGCATAATGAATTATTATTTTTCCTTTTTAATGCATGAATAAATGCATAATTGAATGAATGAATTTGTCTTTTTGAATGCGTGAATGAATGAATAACTAAATAATGGGTAATTTTTTCTTTCTGAATGCATGAATTAATGTACGAGTAATATAATTTTCTTTTTTAATGAATGTATGAAGAAAGAAGTCCATGATGTATTTTTATTTTATTTTCATTTTAAATGCATGAATGAGCAATGTGAGAATAAATGTTTACATGATTTATATGCATGAGTGAATAAATGTTTGAATTATATATTTTTCTATTTCTGTGCATGCACGAAGGAGGAATTTTTAATGATATGTTTTTTTAGTTAATATATGCATGGATGAAATGTTTACAAATGCAAAATGCATGACCTTTAGGATAATAGACCATATCTCGGGGGTGATTTAGCCATCATCACCACATATGAAGTGTCACAATGAATTCATACTTGTCATATATTTCACACTAACCTAGGGTAAAGGTAAGTTATCCAGGTTTTTCTATGATGACCCTTTTTGGGGAATAAGAATTCTCCTCAAGAATGACTATACAAATGCATATGTTTCAAGATGAGATCTCACACCATTTGGTCTTTAAGTGATATTTTGTTTTTTATTTATTTGGAGGGACAACAATCTTAACTTCTGCAATACCTAAGGAACAACATCCTTGGTAGAGTTCTAAGGTATAGCGAATACCTTAACAAGCTCTAGACTCCCCATAAGGTGCTCATATTACAATTCTCCAAAAGAAACAAGAGCCAAGCTCGAGCATCTACCTCACAATAGTTGGTAACAATATGAGTGGTTCACATCACCAACACCAAAAATGACTAAGGCCATAACCAACGATGCTAGTATCCCTGCTATCCAAAAATATATCACTAATACACAGGTGTAGAGCATGTGTATGCTTACTGCTAAAGATTTGTGTACTATACTTTATTGCGAAACATATAACATAAAAACAAATATCATATCACAAGTTATAATAATAAATAAACAATTATTTAGTCATAATAATAATAATTACTCTATGCGTTTTTGTACTTTATTTGTTATAAAAATTAGATAACCAAATAATTAAACAGTATAGTTAGTCATGCAATTAGTGATTATGGTCATGACTCTCTTTAAAAAAGTCTTCAGCAGAGTCATCAACTGTTGCGCCCCAATTTTTGGCTGCACGACTTTCCTAGAGTCGACACTACATTTTATGGTCAAAAATGAAGAAAGAACTTTTAGTCCAATTACATTGGACTTTGGATTTTTGATATCTAGGTTCGAGAGTCAGTTATAGAGTAGGAAATGTATTAATCCGTCTGTTTTAAATGGTACCCTCACTAAATTATATGGCTTATTTTATACTTTAAAATTATTTGGTTATTTAATTAATTATTAAAAGGGGACAATTTTTTTTTTTTTTGTGTCTGATAAAGTGAGACCTTGCTTGGCCTTCAAGTAAAGAATATGCAAGTTTCTTGATGAGTTGACCAAGTTTTCTTCATGGCTAGGTTTTTGACCTGCTTGGCCGCCCAGCTCACACCTGGTCCACACCCAACTGCTTGGTTCAAGCTGAAGCAACCTTTGTTCCATGTTTTTTGAGTTGATTTTAGTTGGTTCTTGGCACTTTTGACATGATTTCTTCAAGTCTTAGTAAGCATTTGAGTTTATGTTTTGCTTTGCATACCTAGCTTAGGTTTCTTCATGGTGAAGAAAGGTACATTTCTTCAAGCCTAAGTCATCTTTTTGGTGACAAGCTTAACACACAACATGTCGTACTTAGCTTGTTTCTTTTGAGCATTTCCTTTTGGACTTTTGGCTTGTGATTTGGCACGAATTCTTGGCTTTCTTTTGAAATAATTAATTTCCCAAAAAATTCAAGGGAAACTTGGACAGGAGGTGATAAAAAAATATTTTATTCAAACACACAAAATTTACTTAAAAAGTATTGAATTAAGTTGAATTTCATATTTTTGCGTAGGGATAAGTGCCATGAAAAGTATATGAAAATTAGGTATTCTAGTTTTTTTATGGTTTTATAAAATCAAATAATTATATTTACCTATTTATAAATATTACAATAATTTTTCAACTTTGTAAAATTATTAACTTTTAATCGTGAATAACAATTTTTTTAGATGTTTCATAAACTAATTTTATCTCCTTTGAATATTTGAATTTTCATCAACGATCATAAAATCATTAATTAGTGATAGTTTCTGTTTAATTATTTGAATTTTAAAAAATATTTAATAAGGCATTTTAATTTAGTTTAATAAGCATTGTAGAAATGTTATCAAACCGTTTGAAATTTTTCAAAGCTTTCTATTGTAAATAACACAACAATAACACAAAAGGTCAACCAAAACACACACCAAGAAAAAATTGTTTAGAGTAACAAAGGGAAAAACCAAAAAACGTTATTGGTCGCATGATGCCAATCCTCTTGTCCATTTCTTTCACACCCTTTGGCATCGAGATTCGCTCTCATCATTAGCCGTCAGACATGGAACTACAAGTTTCCATGCGTAGCAAGTCTCGTATTCAATGATGCATCATTTTTTGTGTGCTATAGTTTCCTTGGACAAATCTATGAATGATGTGTGTTGCCTCCCTTTACAACTTGACATTGAAGTTCTTTAGCGAGTCACCGATCGAATAGTGATTCATTGTAAAGACGCTCTGCCTTATGTGTGTGTGAAGGATTTAATGGTCTACTCGCTCCACTCACATAGACCTGCAACCTCACTTTTTGTGTGCGTTATCTCTGAACCATTCCCTTTTCTTTCTACTCAATTATACTGACATTAGCCTTTTGCAGTCTGAGCCACTAACGAAAGACGGATATATGGTAGGATAATCCCATGTATGATTTCCATTCTTCTTTATTTTTTAATTTTATTTTTACATTTCCTTTCTTTCATAAATATGTAAATAAATAGTGGTAATTAATAATTATAAAAAAGTAAAAGTTAGATAAATAATAAATAAATATTTTTTAATAAAAAATAGTTGACTATCATAATCTATTTAGATAAATATTTTAATAATAATTATTTAATAGTTTTTAATGCCTATATCATACTTGAGGATTGATCTATTAAAATATATTAAAAACCTTTTAATAAGTTAAATGGTAATGATATATCACTTCTATTCCTTAAATTTATTTAGTTTTAATATTTAAAAAATAAAATAAGTTGTTGATTGAAATAATAATAAAGTTATTTTTAGCAAATAATAATATAAAAAAATGTAAACACAAATATTATGTTAACAGACGTTTTTAAAGTATACAAAATATGAAAATAATAATTATATTAAGGAGGGAGGAAATTCGTTATATTAATCTCTTTCCATCTGCTTATCATTTGAAGAGCTACAATACATCACTTCTCTTTACTAAAACGATAAAAAATCACTTCAACCAATTATACAGTTTTCTATTTAGAATTTCGTTGTCTTTATTTCACCAATGCACATAAAAATACATAAGAGCAAAATAAAATTTTCCAACCCACAAATATAATAGAAAAATATATCTTTTGTCCTATATAAACAACTAAATAACTAAAAGAAGTAATGAAACAAGTTTGTGATATAAAATAATTCATGTAATTAGTAAGCGTATCATCTTAGTATAAACGAACGAGTTGCTAATACATTCTCCAACTCGTAATCAACTCTCGAAACTAGATCTCTAACTTAAAGACTAGTGCATTCTAAATTGAACATGAACATGTTTTTCAACATTTTAACTATAGAAACACGATGGGAACTCCAAAATTTTGGAAGATGATATAATTACATTCTATCTCTTCCTAAGTCATATAATCAACAATCCATTGTGGAGTGGGTTCTAAAAAGATGTATTTGATTTAACATCTAAAAACAAAATTTTCTTTATATAAATTACGGAACATGTTTTATAAAACTTTTTCTTGTAAATTCTTTTGTCATAAGTTTCCTGTAAATTCTTTTGTCATAAGTTTCTTGTAAATTCTTTTGTCATAAGTTACATTGATATTATGCTTTTTAATTTAATTGTTTATTATCCATTAAAACCTAGGAAAAAGTATGAGATTAACAAGTTGACTTCACAAAAAAATTTGCAGTTGAATATGATGATATTGATGGAAAAATCATATCATACTTTTCGAAAAAGTAAAAAAAAAAAAGTCGATTTAAAACAAAAGAAATCAAAATCAAGGACAAAAATATTAACTAAACGTTGGGTATTTGATATGTGAATGCGCAATAAAATATCTTGAGACCTAATGATGCCCTTAAAATAAAAGTAGAAAAGCTTGCAAAGCAAGATATTATACTATTTAATTATATTAGCATTATACTCTTGAGCGGTTATTTAAATATATTCAAACGCAGCATTCTTCATTCGGTCTCTTCGAACCAGCGCCGTTGTTCCAACTCATTTCTCCTCTCCTTTGATTCTTCGTGGAATTCATTTTCACCGATAACCAAACATGCCTACCGGTCACTTGCTTCTCGAAGAACCCATTCGGATGGCCTCCATCCTTGAGCCATCCAAAGCCGTTAGTCTCTTCCTCTTTATTTTTTTTTTATTTTCAATCCATTGACCCATCTCATGTTTTCTGATACCTTCTCAGCACAATGAATGTTGGTTCCGAGTTTCAAATCCTGGAAACAGTCTATTGCTTGCAGACTTAAGGCTATACTTATCTACCGTCTAGACCCCACTAAGTGGGAGCGCTCGGGTGCCTTTTATTTATCGTTTTTTTATTTTGTGCAGAGCTTTTTTTCTGCAATGACTAAGATCGTTGGTACGTTGGGTCCAAAATCACGATCTGTTGAGGTTATTTCTGGTTGTCTTCAGGCTGGGATGTCTGGTAATTTTCACTTTCCCTTTATTTATTCATTGTTATTATTATTCTATTTTGTCCATAAACATGATTTATGATGGAGCATGATTTGATGTATATAGCCTACGCCACCTAGTGAGAGAAAGACCTAGTTGTTGTTGTATTATTCTTTTATTTGTTTTTGTTTTTAATCTCTGACTTATTGAAGCTTGTACTGTGAGAAACTCAATTCTAATCTGATGTATATGGGGTTCGTGTTTATTGTATTATGTAGTGGCTCGTTTTGATTTTTCATGGTGTGACCCGGATTATCACCAAGAGACTTTGGAGAATTTGAAAACTGCTGTTAAGAATACCAAGAAGCTCTGTGCAGTGAGTATTTATATTTTTTCGATATTTTATTTTTTAGGAAAGGAATTGCTTTGGCTTGATTAATTGTGTTTATCTTGATTTCAGAAAGAATGACTATTGGGATTTAAAATGTTTTTGAGAAGGAAAACTTTCTTTCAACACTTGAATTCAAACACCATCATATTATAAATGTACTGGTTTCGATTTTAGTTGTACGAATAATGGAGCTATATTAAAAATAAGTAAAAGCCACATAACATAAAAATGTTCCATTCTCCGATTTCTGCATTTCAGAGCTGATGTTTGTTAATTGATTGCTTTTGCTAGGTTATGCTGGACACGGTAGGTGCGGAGATGCAGGTTGTAAACAAAAGTGAGACAACGATCACGCTTCAGGAGGATGGTGAGGTTGTTCTAACACCTGACCAGGGACATGAAGCTACTCCAGAGATATTGCCTATCAATTTTGATGGACTGGCCCAGGTACATTGATATTTCCTACCTCCCATTATATATTTACACTGTTTCTGCGGAACATTAACCTGGGTGATTTCTTTTATCAACTTTTTACACTTCTGTCACTTATGGAACACATGCTGAGTGTCAATTGTAGTTTTTTCTCTGGTTGCGAGGCTTGAATTAGCTATAAATTCTACCAATTTGTGCAATTTAACCCATACTAATGGTGTTTGAAACAGAAAACTGGAATGTTTAGTTGATTCTGATGTAAAAAAATTCTCTTTTGTGATTTGAAATATCTTTATATGCCATTTTGCTCGAGTTGTAATTCATTTGTTGATTTGATACTTAATGTTTATGTTTATTCTTATTGTTTACAGTCAGTGAAGAAGGGAGATACTATCTTTATTGGTCAATATCTGTTCACAGGAAGTGAAACTACTTCTGTATGGCTAGAGGTAATACTTGTTTAGCCTGGACTGCAAAATTGATCCCACTAGATCCCTTTTTATCTTATTATTTTGTGTTCTTCAATATCATTACGAGTTTGAAAATTTTCTTACCTGCATCAATCATTTGTTTGTTTTGAGGCCATACCGAGGTTTCCTTCCTGTAAATGGAAGTTAAATTTTATTGAATTGATTTTCCAAAAACTTAGTAAGGCCCCTGGCATAACCTGGAACATTTAAAATTCCACATGCATGATGAGTTCTAACCTGAGGTGTGCAGGTATCTGATGTCAAAGGGAATGATGTTGTTTGTACTATAAAGAATTCAGCAACATTGTCTGGGTCATTGTTCACATTACACGCCTCTCAAGTTCACATTGATTTGCCTACCCTTACTGAGAAAGACAAGGAGGTAGCTTCTGTTTTTGAGTTGAATGTTTTAATGATCTACTTATCACCACACATGTAGTGTTTGGTGGGGCCTAGAAAATAGGTCGTTAAAATTTGGGGTAATTTTCTTTTTTATTTTATTGACCTATTTATACAGGTTATAAGCACCTGGGGTGTTAAAAACAAGATTGATTTTTTGTCATTGTCATACACCCGACATGCTGAAGATGTTCGCGAGGTAATTTGAATTCCAAATCCTTTAGTTGGGTTTGTCGTCTGAAATTCATATTTGGTAATTTAAATTTAAAATTCTATTCACGTTTAAGGTTTTCGATTAACAGGCCTTTATATGTTTATAATGCAGGCACGCAAATTCCTTTCTAAGTTAGGTGATCTCAGCCAGACTCAAATTTTTGCTAAGATTGAAAATGTTGAGGTGAGTTGCATATCTTCATAATGTACTTTGAAAACTTCATTTCAGTAAATTATATGCTTATTAGTTAACATTGACTCAATTATATACAATACAAATATGTTGTTTCTTAGGGATTGACCCATTTTGATGAGATCCTAGAAGAAGCTGATGGTATTATCCTTTCCCGTGGGAATTTGGGAATTGATCTTCCACCAGAGAAGGTAAGCTTCCTTGTTGAAATTCATTTCATAGTTTGAAGTACTAGTACTTGTTTGTGTGTAGCTGTGTGTTTGTGACTTTGCAGGCATATTGAAAATGTATTTGATGCTTGAGTATTAAACACTATGAAGTTTTGCCACTCTTTGAATATATTGAAACAAATAAATGTTTCCACATGTTTAACAGATTCAAATGGTGGAAAAAATGTTTTTTTTTTCAAGTTTCCTTTGATTTTGATATAATATGCACGACTCAAGTTGTTTTTGTCTACAACATTTGTGTGTTGTTGGACTGAACAAATGTGCACAACCCTTTACCTTACAGGAACTTACTATTATTAGTAATTATATGACTGAGACAGGGGTCACCCTCCTAGACCAGAGATATGCCTTGCAGTCTCATAAAAATAAATTATTTTTGAAAAGTAACTATTCTCTATATTTTGAAAAATGATTTGCATTTTGATCTATAAAATATCATCTTCTGCATACTGTGAAAATTATGGAAGACACTAGTTTGTCGTAGTTAACACACTGAATGCTAACGAACGAATGGAAGTTTATGCATACTCCCCATACACACAGATTGTTCTTGACAAATGCTGCATATTTTTTTAGTGGAAACGGATGTTCATTGGTTGAACTGAATCAGCTTAATAGATTGCTATCTATGTCACTGCCCCTATGGCAATCATATGTTTAAGACTGACTCTTGCTTAGATGTTAATACAAATCAACTTTAACTTGCTTTTGTAGGTATTTTTATTTCAAAAATCTGCCCTTCACAAGTGTAATATGGCTGGGAAACCTGCCGTACTCACCCGTGTTGTGGATAGTATGACTGACAACTTGAGGCCAACTCGTGCTGAAGCAACCGATGTTGCCAATGCTGTTTTAGATGGTACGTCACAGGTTATATGATGCTGCTTGTTAGGTTGTTGACTAAGTTGTCTGGTTGATTTGCATTGCATGTTCAGATATTCTCCTGTAACATTTGATAGTTGACCATCATTCATGAAAAGACATTTGAGAATTATTTATCTTCTCTTAGATTTGGGTGCTTTTAACTACAATGATATCTTCTTTCTTTCTTCTGTTAGTGCTTGACGTTGTCTCTTTTAACATTGGTTTGCTTTTATTAGATAATCACCGATAGAAAATTTCCGAACTAGTAATATTGGTTTCCTTGCTAATTGGTTATGAAAGATAGTTGGGAAATGTTATGTTTCACTTTTCTTTTTCATATTTAGGGTTATTTTAGTGATCAACTTTTTTTTAGGTTGTGTTTGGAAACAATTAATAAAAGGACATGATTTGATTTGAATTGGTGTTACGATTTGGAAATTTTGAATTTAGTATGATTGAAGCATCGTCATAGATAGAATTCACTCACTCTCTACGAACTAGTAATATTGGTTTTCCGAACTAGTAATATTGGTTTTCCGAACTAGTAATATTGGTTTCCTTGCTAATTGGTTATGAAAGATAGTTGGGAAATGTTATGTTTCACTTTTCTTTTTCATATTTAGGGTTTTTTAGTGATCTACTTTTCTTTAGGTTGTGTTTGGAAACAATTAATAAAAGGACATGATTTGATTTGAATTGGTGTTACGATTTAGAAATTTTGAATTTAGTATGATTGAAGCATCGTCCTAGATAGAATTCACTCACTCTCTACGAACTGTGACCTGATTCACGCGTACTGTTTCATGGTATATTTGCGAATTGGGTCTCTGCAATTCTCGACTTGGTTCACTGAAATTAGAGAACCCAGCCATGGATGCTTCAGGTGGTCCAAACACCAAAGTTGGTCCTTGTTTATGGTAGATAGGCATCTGTGTTCTATTTGTTGATTTCAGATGGGGAATGAAAAGCTGCCACAATTAAATCTGTTTTAGGGTTTTTTTTAGAGGAGTTGAAGAAGAAAGGACGTGATCATATTTGATTTGAATTGGTGTTTCAAACTTATTAGAAAAATTGGATTTGAATTGATTTGTAAACTACTTTTCTATATTTGGAACTCATCAAAATTTAATTATATTCTTTTCTTAATAATGAAATATTATTTTACATTATCTTTACAAAATGTAGTTAGTTAGGATAAAATAGTCTATCTATGTTAAAACAAATCAAACCCTATCCAATTTGATGGACTTTCTAATTCCAAAAGGATGAAATCCTTTGATTTTAGATATGAAATGACTTCCTATTTTTTTAATATTCCATTTTTTACATTCCAAAGACACTTATGATTGCATATTATTAGAGTAAGTGCTTGGCATGGATGTATACTATGTATAAGTCTATTATAAATTCGATACAATTAGAGCTGAGTGCAGTGTGTTGATGCCTCTGCTGAGTCAGCAGAGGAGATTTGGAATCTGTTACATCATGCCAGCTCATGTTTCTTTATATAACTACCCAGCCCCTCTTGTAAGATTCATTCTGTTAAATCAATAAAATTCAGTTTCTGATTCTAGCTCCAGTTTTCTCCAGTTCTCTCTATATATTCTAGTTTTTCTTACACCTATTCAGCATGCTTGCAACTGTTCTGTTGCTATTTATTAGTGTGCTAATGCTACCTATTACCATTTGGTAGATGATTAATAAGGACTTTCTCTACCCTTAGATTTAGGCCCTTGTCCTTGCTTTTTTAATTCTTTTATACATGCTTATCCAGTGTTATTTAGTTAGAATCATTCAATAGATATGATTGTTGAAATGTTAACAAATGTGCAGGAAGTGATGCAATACTTCTGGGAGCCGAGACTTTACGTGGGTTGTACCCTGTTGAGACCATTTATACAGTTGGCAGAATTTGTTCAGAGGTACATTCTTTTCATAATTCAATATTTTTGTTCAATATGTTGGATTTGTTCTGATTTTTTTATTCAAGTTTGATGGAGCATTCCTGATCAAAATATTCTTTCTATGTTCAAACTATTACTATGAGCGCTCTGTTTCGTAAATGAATCTGGGGTTGATTTCTTCTAGTGTTGAAGTTGGTAGCTGTCTACTCTGGTTTTGTGAACATTTTAATTTTATAATTGTTTTGATAGGGGGAATTTTTGGGTTATATACACCATCTTGCTTTAATAATGGCCAATGTCACATGTATTACTGAATATCTTCCTTTAGTTATCAATGTTATGTGGATTTGCCACTCCATGATTATTTATCCCTAACGTCAGAGGATTTGATTCAGATCTACCACATGAAAAAAACTGGCATCATGCCAGTATTTGGATTTTGGAGATGAACCAGTTGAAAATGATGTGACCTGGGCTTTGGATTCAACTCCTGCTGGGTCTAACATTAAGCGCTTTTATATCCAGTTTTTTCACTATAATACGTACAAGCCAAGTAATTAGATTATGATTTGCAATCTTAATCATGAGATCCAATATGATTTGGCAAGCCACCAATTATATGTTGAATTGCAGAATGCTTTGAATCATGTGAACAACACATGATTCAGCGTGATTCCCAATGAATCTGTGTCACCAATATGAATTGCACAATTCTGCATTTCAGTGGTATTCTCTGTTTTGCTTTGTTTTCCTGCCAATTCTCATCAGAGAATTTGGAAGGACAAACGAACCAAAGAGTTGACTTACCAGTATCGAAACCCAGCTTCCATGCAGAGGCAGTCACTTTTTAGTTTTTCTGGTGCAATGTTCTTGCAGTCACTTTGTTTCGTTCTTCTGTAGAGTGTTCATATAGTCTCTCTGTTAAGGCTAAGAAGAATGGGGAGTTGATAGACCCGCTGAATCTGAGAAGGGTCAGTTGCTTGACCCATGCCCAAAGAAGCTAACTACTTGGAAAGTGTACTCTAGGAGAAGGAATATCCCTGCTGCCAGCATGGTAGTTAGTTAGATAATCATTATTCTGTTAGAGAGGGTCTGGCTATATACGGAGAGAGGAATGAGAGGGCACACAATTTGTGAGACTCTGAGTGAGGTCAGGATTCTCGTTGCTAGGGAATCTCTGTAATAGGAGCTTAGTCTCTGGTGAGATGTACTCAGCATTTTGCTCTGTGTCAATTAGTAATATCCTGTTCCTTTTTGTTTGGTGCTCTGTCAGGAGTCATTTTTTAGGTATTGAATCATTTAAGTTAAGGTTTTGTTCACATGCTTCTGCATTGTGCAATTTCACCATTCTCAACATGATTCTTGATTTGACAACCACGCATGCAAGTTTTATGCCTTAAGATACTAATGTTCCAGAGTCCATGTAACTAGATTATGATACTATTGTCTTAGTGACCTGACAACTATGATGCAAATTTTATGCCTGAAGACTATTAATCGAGTCCATGTAACTAGATTATGATACTATGGTCTGAATGACCTGATTTCAAACAACCAGTGGTTAATTGTCTTTCTTTTACCAAATTCCTTCATTTTTCATGATAAACTTGCAGGGGTAAGAACGCGACAAATGTGCTTCCCAGACCCCACTAGGTGGGACTCTCGTGCACTAGGCCACCCTATTCCTTAGGGTATTTAGCACAATATTCTACTGTAGTTTTGACTGTAGTTAGTGGTTTCTCTTTAGCTTGGTAATTAGTCCTTGATCAGCTCCTATGCTTGGTGCGCTTACAGTAAAAATATGATGGACTCTAGCGTGGTAATTAGTCTTTGATCACCTTCTGTACTTGGTGCGCTCACACTAAAAACATGATGGACTCTTTGTAAACAATACATACAATTTATATCAAACACTCTATTTATAGCATCAGAATCTACTAATTGCATGTTCTTATACGAATTAAATGATCTATTTGTATTTAGTATTTAATCTTAATATGAAACAGGAAACTATGTTATTCCCAGTTTCGCTTTTCTTACATTTCATCTTTATATATATACGTTCCTTTTTCTCATTTTTGCTTGGTTCTATCTTATGGTGGTTTATCTCAATGTGACATGTGTTCTGCAAATCATTTATTGGGAATTCCTTTTAATCATCAAATATTCTCCTATTTAAAATGTCACTAATAGTTGTCTCATAATTGTTGGCTGATATCTCTGCCTTCAATTTCATGTGCTTGTTTGTAGGCTGAGAAAGTTTTCAATCAAGAGCATTATTTTAAGAAGACAGTCAAATTTGTTGGAGAACCCATGTCCCACATGGAATCTATTGCATCCTCTGCGGTAATTGCATTGAGAATGTTCCTCTTTACTTTTTTAGTTAGTAGTTTATTGTGTACATGCCTTTCTATTGAGAAAAAATAGTTATGTTTATTGCTTTTCTTTGTCATTTTGGTGGTTGATGTTATTTAATTTTTGAAAGAAGGCTCTTAAATAAAATTCTTTACTTGTTCAGGTACGAGCAGCTGTTAAGGTGAAAGCCTCTATTATAATTTGTTTCACTTCATCTGGAAGGGCTGCAAGGTACTTAAGAATAATTAGACATGAACAGTCATATGTAGTATCTTGGAAAATGAACTTGCTAGTTACTCATACTCTTAATTGGGTTAGATTTTTTATAACAGCATCATGCTTCAATAAATACCCATTTCTAATTTTTCTATTCTTCATCTTTACTTATTAATGGAAAACTTTCTAAACATTTTATATGTACTTCTTAGATTGATAGCAAAGTATAGGCCAACTATGCCTGTTCTCTCGGTTGTGATCCCCCGACTCAAGACAAATCAACTAAAGTGGAGCTTTACTGGAGCTTTTGAGGTTGAATACTGATTTCTGATAAGCTGCTACTAACTCATTTGTGTGGAAACTAATTTACATCTTGTCATTAATATACTACTCTCTAATAATTGTTTGGTTCATAATATTAATCAGAATAAAATCAATTTTTGCTGTTTAAGATTCTCAGCTTGCTGTAATTATTCTATCCTGTGTAATGTAAACAAACACAGTAATAGGAGCCTCCTATCTGGATGTTATTCTCCAGATAGAGGAATTTAAGGTAGAAATCTGCCACATGGCAGATTTGTATGAATAGTTATTTAGGAGTAGCGGTTGTGCATTTTTCGGGGCAGTTATTTTGTTTTTTCGTTTTTAACGTATTGTGTGATGGTAGATCAGACAGGCATTAGGCATGTATTTGGTAGTTTTCTTGTCAGAGATATTCTCTGTAGGAGTTCTTTGAACTATGCAAGTAATTGCTTTATTGCGTGTGTAATAGAAGACCTTGGTCTCTGGGATAGCAAGTCTGTTGTAGTCTAATGTGTAATTTCAGTGTTTATCACAATAAAAGTTATTCATTCAATCTGGTTTTCTATCACACATCTATTAATTGTGGAGTTTTTAAAGATGCTGCTACTTTGCTTGGATATGGACAGTCATTTTATTTAATGATTAGGAAATTGTATTTACTAGGATGTATTGTTGTATTGCTTATATTGGTTCATCTTGTTAACTAAAGTACCAAACTAAGAAGAAATTCAATTTGTGGTACAGGCAAAGCAATCACTCATCGTAAGAGGTCTCTTTCCCATGCTTGCTGATCCTCGACATCCAGTAAGTTATTTTTATCGAGTACTATTCAGTTATTATTGTTTCTTGAGTTGATAGCCATTTTCTGTTGAGATTGTTCTTTTGGGTGGAGAGGTTAGATGCTGAATATAGATCAAGGTGAGATGTTGGACAAGGGGTTGTTACTTGCTGACAGTTTCAATGCTTATTCTGGCTCTAGTGGTCATTTTACCCCCTCTAGGTAGATCTGGACCAAACCCTAGTCCAACTAGGTGGGTTGGCTACATGGACCGAATGATGCCATAATGCTCTATAATATGTCATGTCCACTGAATATCTAAATCTCAGTTTGGAGACCATGTGAATTTTTTAAAATAAAACTTGTTTATGATCAGCGTCACAATTAGCTCTCATGTAAACTGTGATTACTTTCTTGAAACATAACCTTCATTTGCATGACGGGTATATTGTTGGGAAAGGCTCATCTAAAGTGATTTTGTTTATAAATCGAGCAAGTAAGGATCTATCAATATCAAACATTAAAGGAAAATGCATCATGATTTTAACCCACTAAATAAATGATTTTCGGGTGGTTAAACCCTTGCTCACTTTAGAGGAGCCTAGTACATATTACAGATGCTTTATGTACATATTATAGTTCTCTATTTATTATGATTCATAATGTATTGCATGCTACAATACAAGCTAGACGTTGATCTCATTCTCTTTTTGCCTGCAGGCTGAGTCAACAAGTGCAACACACGATTCTATTCTCAAGGTTGCCCTTGATCATGGAAAAGCATTGGGAATTATCAAGTCTCACGACCGAGTAGTTGTTTGCCAGAAACTTGGTGATTCTGCCGTGGTTAAGATTATTGAGCTTGAAGATTAAAATGTGTTCATCAAACTACAGTTTAGTTAGGTGTTATTTTTTTGGGTTCCCAAAGTGTTTGAAAGCACCCTAATTCTGCTACAAGCTGAGGTTATCTCTGCTTGGTTTTGATAGCTAATTTATATTGTGTATGAGAAAATTATAGTGTTCACTAGTGGATGTCAAAACATAAAATCAAAAGGAGTGCTAATTTTCTTGTTTTAATATTCATACAAGGACAAAATGTTTATTGATACAATTTTCAAATTATTGATGCTGGTATGGCATACTTTACATATGGTCTATATGGTCATGAACTAGCAGTGTATGCTTTTTTTTTGGTTAGAAAATGAGCAGAGTATGTTTGATGACAATGTCGCATGGGTATTAAAATGATTTACTGTGATTTAACTCTTCGATGAAATTCTAGGAATAGGGAATGTTTGAGAGTTATGAGGGAAAGGGAAGAAGAGGTATCAAAGGGGAAGGAAGAGAGGGGGAAAGGAAGATAATCATCAATGATATATAATTATATTATTTTACTAAAAATATTTATGTATTTTTACACTTTGTCTCTAAAAAAGCTGAAATTGGGAAAACTTTAAAAATATATCCAAAAGGTTTTAGAGGGTTTGAGAATAGGGATGACAACGGGTACGGGCGGGCACGGGTAGTAGCTACCCGCTACCTGTACGGGTACCCACTGCGGGTTTTTTGTGGGTATTTCTGTGTACCTATGGGTAAAATGGGTACCCGCAGGCTTTCCATATTTTCATTGAATTTCTAATTTCCTATTTCTATTATGTTTTAGATGAGATAAAATTTATTTGTTTTTGTGTATTTTGAATGAATAGTTGGCAAAAATGCTAAATCTAATGAAATTTTCTGTTTTGGTGGTTTGCAATTCTCATTTACTTAACAAAAAACATATGTTTTTCTTTGTAAGACATGTGTGTTTTTACACATGAAATAATATTTGTAGTGTATTTCAACACCAAATTAAAAAGATGTAAACAATGTAAAAAGATATAAACAAAGTAAAAGGAAAAGATGTAAACAAAGTAAAAGGAAAAGATATAAACAAAGTAAAAGGAAAATATGTACATAGTGTAATGAAGGTTATGATAGTATATTTTTTATTTTAATTAAAAATAATATAGTAATCATATACAAAACGGGTACCCGCAGGTACGGGTACCATAATACCCATACCCACCCGTATGTACTACGGTATTTTTAAAAACCTATTTTTAAAACCCACGGGTACCCGTTTGTGACACGTACCCGTGCCCGTACGGGTTTTACCCGCGGGTACAGGTTTTTTTGCCATCCCTATTTGAGAAACCCTCTAAAACTTTTCCTCTTGCTTCGTCCAACTTCTAAACAACAGGATAATTTTTAAAGTCTTCCATTCCTTTTCCTCCCAAAATCACATTCTCACCTTGTGCTTCGTTCAAAATCACATTCTTTCTCTTCTCCCATCTGCTTCTCGCTACATGATAACTTGATTCCCTTGAGGGTTAATTCAAATGGTCTATATATTTAGCTGTTCTCCCAAATCCAATGCTATAGAATGAATATTGGATTTTAGCCTTCTATACTAGACAGCATTATCATAGATATAAACTCAGAATATATATTTAATCTATTTGAGAGAATTAAGGTTTAAGAAATTTTCCCAAAACCTATGAATAAACAAGTAATTGTTAATAGATGGATATTTAGAAATAGAGTAAATTACACTGATACCCCCTGAGTTTCAGTGAAATTACACAAATCACCCTTCATTTTTTACACATACACAAACCTCCCATAGTTTTTATACTTTCACTCATCACCCTTACATGATAAATAAATGTAATCTTTTAAACAAAAAATGTGATAAATGCAATTAAGTTAAACAAAACATGATATATTGTGACGAAAAATCCAAATAATATACAAATCAATATATATTTGTTATTTTTGGTTACAAAATGCATCAACAATTCTAAAGAAATATTGTTTAAATCGCTCTTATACTATATCGTAACGAACAAAAAATAATAAAGAAGTGTCGACTCATATATTATTTGGACTTGTCTCCACAATATACCATGTTTTGTTTAACTTAATTGCATTTATCACATTTTTTGTTCAAAAAATTACACTTATTTGTCATGCAGGGGTGGTCAGTGTAATGAAAGTATAAAAATTAGAGAATGTCTGTGTATGTATAGAAAAGTGAGAGGTGATTTGTGTAATTTCACTAAAAGTAAGGGGTATCAATATAATTAACTCTTAGAAATATGTTACATGAAATAGAATTCATCAGAAATAAGACTTTATTAGTAGCTCAAGTATATAATCAAGAGGAAGATATAGAATTTGATGAAACTTGGGCTTTCTGATGTTAAACTTGAAGCTATTACATTAATAGCTTATATATTCTCTAAATTTTTAATTATATGAAATTGATGTCAACAGTGCAATTTTAAATAGTTATATAAATGATGAGAAGTATGTTTAACGATCTCCAAGTTTTGAAGATTATGAAAACTCTTCTAATATTTATGACTTGAAACAAGCATTTGTTATGATATATTGAATAAATTCTGATGTAAAAAAGGATTTGAAAAGGGAAAGATTGACCATCTTTATAAATCAATTCAAGTACTACGAAGATCTGTTCAAAAGGTTTGACATGAGTGAGTGCAAAGCAATAGGCGCACCTGTGGGGCACAACTTTTGTGACTCAAACAACAACTACGTGACTATGAATTAGATCTTAGTTGCATATGACAACACTAGTACTATTAATCTAATTAAGAATTTAGTAACGCATTTCAAAACTACATACATCATTTCCTTAAGGGATCATGTGCTCATGAAAGACATACACCTAAAATTTGTTGATAGTCATGTTGAACTTGCTGATATATTCATAAAACTCTAACCAAGAGAATCATTTTATATGATTAGAAGAGAACTAGATATATAGGAAGAAAATAACTTATGAGCATTCATTTTCTATATTTTATTTCTTTTCACTCACAATCTCTAAAAATCTCTAAGATCTTCACGGTTTTGAGTCAAATCTTCTTCCAAATTTCATATGCTTATCGTTATCCTCATTTCTATTTGAATAATTTCCTCATTCCCTTCTCAAATTGAAAATCCCTGTATCCAAAATCCTAAGATTTCAAAAATTGATTCTTCCTATAGAACTAAGAAAGTTCGTACAAAGAACCCAAACATTCGCCAGTATGAGCAACAAGAGGTTGACCTACTTGATTTATCTCGGATGCTTGCAAATGATCAACAGAGGAAGGTTTCATTGAACATTTTCTGGGAAAACAAGTCATTACTCATAAGTATGGTACTACTATTCCATCTTTTGAGCTTGCCCTTTTTAAGTTCCCACAACTACTGGAGTACCAAAATATTACTGATTTTAGTATTGATTGTGGTGATTACAACTCATAATTGGTTATGGTCTTTGAAACTTATTTTGTAAGGCACAATAAGCTTTATTCATTTGTTAAAGGGATAGAAATTGCCTTAGATTTAGCTACATTTGGAAATTGTTGCTTAGAAATAGTTCTATTACTCGAAGTCTAGAATATTAGAGGAATAAATTGTGACTAAGAAACAAAGGGTTGTAGCATAGTCTTCTAAGAGTAGGGATATGCTTTATGTTGGAAACTTGAACATAAATTACCATCTTTCATGCATTACTTACTTAGTTATGTAATAATTCCAAAACTCTCAAGTCATTTTAAGATAAATGACTTGGAATTACAATTAATGTACACTTTGAAGAATCTGAAGTTCGTCGACTGGTCAAATATTATCATGAATCATATGAACCATCTTAGGGAAAAGCATAGCCCTCTATCTTACTTATACATGACTAATCACTAATATTCTACATAACTTTTGTGAGATTAAATTGGAATTACATTCCCATAATTATAAGAGTGAGTTTTATTGGATGTAATGCACAAAAAGAGTTTTGTTCCAGATCCAATGACCGTAATGAGTTGGGTTTGGGCAATGAGGTACCTAGAACTGCAAATAATTGAGACCCAGATTGAGACCCACTATTGGATGGGTCTATATCTCTGCAATGAGATACCCAGATGTGTGGGTACCCAAACCCGTTATTTCTTCCTAAATATGTATATATAATAACATAATTGTTATATCATATTAAGCATAATTGTAATATTATATTGTTAATTCATAATTGTAATGTTATATGGTTTTGGGTAATAGTTGTACTTTTTTATATTTTGCTTTACAAATTTCCTTGTGGAAAATGGTTGTTGTTAACTTATGACTGTCATTTATGTGAAGAATGAAGATTCTACCAGCCCAAAGAGCCCAAAGATTCAACCAATTGAAGAGTAGATCGAAAATGATTGATTTAGGAAACTTTCCTTTTTGGCATTTTTTGAAATTCTGTTATTAGTTTCGTTTCTTTATTTAGTAAGTCTGTTTTTATGTTGATAGTTTTTCTCAACTTGTATCTTGCTTTTCTTTGTTTTTCTCTTGTATAAATATAGTGTAGGCTTAGGTGTGTTGTATCAATAAAAAGCATCATTTAATAAAGTTCAAGTTTCTTTCTCTTCTTAGTTTGCCTTTTGTATCTAGTTTAATTGTTCACTGTTTCTTCTTCTTTCTTCTTCTTCTTTTGCTATACCATTGGGAAACTTTTTTTCACATGGTATCAGAGCAAAAGAAGAAGAAGAAACAGTGAACAATTAAACTAGATACAAAAGGCAAACTAAGAAGAGAAAGAAACTTGAACTTTATTAAATGATCTAATTCTATCAAGACAAATAGTAGGCATCCTATAGATAAAAACCTTAGCTACCACAACCTGTCTCTAAGTCATAAGAAATTCTCTATGCCCATATCCATTGACCAAACACCCACCTCTTTCACTGATGCCATTAAACACCCTGCTTGGAGAGAAGCCATTCACAGTGAACTTGAAACTTTAAATAGAAACAATACTTGGACCTTGTCTCATCTGCCTAATGACAAAAAGGCAATAGGGTGCAAATGAGTTTTCAAAATCAAACATCATGCTGATGGATCTATAGAGAGATTCAAGGCTAGGCTTGTAGCAAAGGGATTCAATCAAACTGAGGGTGTTGACTACAAAGACACCTTTAGTCCAGTAGTCAAAATGACAACAATTAGGGTGCTTCTTTGTTTGGCAGCTATACATAAGTGGCATTTGCATCAGCTTGGCATCAATACAGCTTTCTTACATGGTGACTTAAAAGAGATTGTGTACATGAAGGCTCCACCAGGTCTCATTGTCTCTGATCCAAGCCTGGTATGCAAACTGCAGAAATCCATTTATGGCTTGAAGCAAACTAGCAGACAATGGCATGAGAAGCTCACCACTACTCTCCTAAAACTTGGTTATGTGAAATATTTTTCTGACCACTCTCTCTTTACCAAAGGCATCAAAGATAATTTTACTACAATTTTAGTTTATGTTGATGATTTAATTGTAACAGGAAACAACTTGCAGGAAATAATTGAAACCAAATCCATCTTACACAACACTTTCAGCATTAAGGATCTTGGCAGTTTAAAGTTTTTCCTTGGCATGGAGGTTGTTAGATCTAATCAAGGTATTGCCCTCTATCAAAGAAAGTATACTTTAGACTTATTAGAACAAACTAGTCTCCTGGTTTCCAAACCTGCAAGTATACCTATAGAATACAACTCCAATCTTCATTCTAAATCAGGTACACCACTCAAAGATATAACTAGTTATAGAAGATTATTAGGAAAATTGCTATACTTGACTCACACTAGACCTGATATATCTTTTGTTGTTAGTTCATTAAGTCAATTTCTTGATTCACCTACTAATCTTCATTACAAAGTTGCTACTAGAGTGCTTAGATATCTAAAGAGGACACTAGGACAAGGCATTTTCTTTTCTTCAAATAACACAACAACCATACAAGGTTACTCTAATTCAGATTGGGCCAAATGCATTGACACAAGAAGATCAATTACTGGTTGGTGCTTCTTTTTGGGCAATGCTTTGGTTTCTTGGAAGAGCAAGAAACAGAACACTGTTTCAAGATCTTCCTCAGAAGCTGAATACAGAGCACTTGCCATGGCTGCTTGTGAAGCTCAATGGTTATTATTCCTCTTTAGAGATCTTGGCATAGCTCATTCCAAACCTGTTAGCATCTTTTGTGACAATAACTCAGCCTTACACATAGCTGCAAATCCTATTTTCCATGAAAGAACAAAACACATTGATGTGGATTGTCATGTTGTTAGAGAAAGAGTTCTTAACAACACCATACATCTTCTTCCCATCCATACTTATCTTCAATTGGCTGACATCTTTACTAAATCATTATCTCCATCTCCATTCCTCAAGAATCTTACCAAACTTGGCATCATCGATATTCATGCGCCTAGTTTGAGGGGATCTGTGAAGAATGAAGATTCTACCACCCCAAAGAGCCCAAAGATTCAACCAATTGAAGAGTGGATCGAAAATGATTGATTTAGGAAACTTTCCTTTTTGGCATTTTTTGAAATTCTGTTATTAGTTTCGTTTCTTTATTTAGTAAGTCTGTTTTTCTGTTGATAGTTTTTCTCAACTTGTATCTTGCTTTTCTTTGTTTTTCTCTTGTATAAATATAATGTAGGCTTAAGTGTGTTGTATCAATAAAAAGCATCATTTAATAAAGTTCAAGTTTCTTTCTCTTCTTAGTTTGCCTTTTGTATCTAGTTTAATTGTTCACTGTTTCTTCTTCTTCTTCTTCTTCTTCTTTTGCTATACCATTGGGAAACTTTTTTTCATAATTTAAGTTGTATGTTTTCCCATATTATGTATGCCTTGAGTATTATTGTTTTTTCTTCTTTTTGGTAATGTCAAAAGGAGGAGAAAGATGTATTCTTGTATTCACTTTTTATTTCATAGCATTGGAGAGTTAAAATGTTAAAGAAATGAAGATATATACAAGATAGGGGGTAAACCAGAGTAAACCCATATGAAACTCATTGTTAAAGATGTGTTTTGCCATCATCAAAAGGGAAGAAATTGCGAAAAATATGCTCTCATTGACTTTGGCTAGGTTATGATGAAGATACCAAAGTCAATAAAGAAGAAAACAATTGAAGGTGTGGTAGATTGAAAATGACAAGATATAAATAAGATTTTATTGCTTTCTAGTTTAAGGAGTTACTTTGATAGTTCATTATACTTTTGATATCACATAAGGCTCATCAAATTGTTTTATGAAGTTTAAAGAGGTAGAAAACGTTAACAAGGATTCTGAAAATGAGTTTTTAGAAAATCAAGTAATAGATTACTAGAAACAGAATAACATGTTACTTAGAACACTGTAATATGTTACTTGGAATTGACTAATGAGTTATCTGACTAGACAACAAGGTCCAATAACCGATTACTAAAGTGAGTAATCAATTACTTCATGGATAGTAAAGTCCACTAACCGATTACCACATTTGAGTAATTAATTACTTATTGTTGGGAATGCATTTTCAAATTTGAAACTCGACTCATACGTACCCAAACGTACCAGTATGATTCCTAATGTTTCATACCTAATGGAATTGATATTGGAACCCTTATAAACTCTACATATACACTCCTATGTTTATGAAACGTTTTGCAAATCTATCACTAGTTTTTCATGAAAATCTCAAGGGAAATTATGCACTTTTCATATTTTCTGAAAAACAACGGCCTATTTTGATATTAACTTTAAAGCGTTTTTGAAAAGGATTCCAACATTATTAGATTGGGTGTACAACCCTTAGTCATTCATAAAATCTTCTTCTACTCTATCAAATTAAACAATAACTATATGTTTTGTGAGTGATTATGTATGTGCCTTCTCTTTGGAATTGAGTGTTCTAAAATAGAGGTTGGTGTAAGGCTTACAAGAACACCAATTATATAGTGAAAAATCCATTGAACTAGAAAAAGGGAACTCGATATAGCTTTCAGTTAAATCAATATATATCTTGGTGTAAATCTCTATATCCTTATCTCTTTTAACTTTCTATAACTATTGTGCTACAAGATTATGCTTCCGTTGAAAATTCTGATTTGTCATTTAAAAGGGACATTATTATTGCAAACTTAATTACTATCTTTTATGTTGTTATCTAGTGTTTACATAGGCTTATTTGAAAAAGATGCTAACCACATGCATTCTTATTTGTTATGATTATCTTTATATTTTTATTTTTTCAAAGAAATACATAAAAATGATTTGATTTTGTAGTACAACCTCATTTTTTTTTGTTCATTTTTAATTTTTAATTAATTGTTTAATTAATGTAACAGACGGATAATCTCTTCATATTTAAACAAGAGTATCCTATATGGTTTTATTATTTTTTTGAAGAGATTAATATTAATAAACCTCCCCTTTTCAGACGGTCCGTTACAATTTTATTTTATTATTATTTTATATTCATTTTCATTTAATTTATTTTAAGAAAATGAACAATTATTTTTGGTTGGACAAGATAAGATATTAAGAAACTTTAATCTAACGTTCTAGACTTCCCCATTCATATTCGTATAGTTTTGGTATTATAGAATTTAAATTTTATGCCTACATATATCCCTTCAATTATTGGTAAACAAAGTCCATGTAGTTGTTTGGAAGACATATCTCCTATAAAAATTCACAAAAGATAGGTTAATAGTAACAGTAAATAACACCTTCAAATGAATAAGTTTAAAAAGAATAAAATATCTTCTTATATTATGAGATAATTTATCTCCTTAAAATTACTTATTGTTTGATGTGCGTTTTATTTTTCTTTTCTTTTTATATAATATATTTATAATGAAAACTTCTAGAGGGAACGGAAATAAAACACATATTAAACAATAAATGGATATAAGGAAATACTTTATTGTCAAAGTTTAGAACATGAAAGTTTAAATTAAATGAAATACTCATTTTACTATATAACTCCTACAAAAATATCCAGAAATTCCTTCTTCTATTCTATGTTTAGAAAATGTGGATTTTATTGGAAGAAACATAAACTTATGGTAGATTGGAATCTCTTATTATAATTATCGTGTCTTATTCAATGCCAAAAGTAAAGACTATTTCCCTAACTTCATAATATAAGATGATAAAAAGAAAAATGATCCTCATCATTACAAAATCTGTGCACATAAATATAATCATTAAAATATATGCTCTCATTTCTATGCCTTAAAAGAAATTTATGACTATTTTATGGCTCTCTTTAATGGGATTTTATGTCACTTTTATGGCTTTGTTTCCAAGCATCCAATGCTTCATATCCAAGATACCAAGACTTTGCTTGCCTATAAAAGGACACATATAGAGAGCTTCAAAATCATCTTCACAACACACAACATCTCTTTCATTTACACATATATTGTGAGTGCATTCTTGGTGAGAATTCTTGTTCCATTTGAGAGAGTATTTGTGAGAAAAAATATTGTCATTTGTCCTCATCATTATAAGAGGATTTCTTGTACTCTTCTTTTTTACATAGTGGAATTTTGCTCTTGATCGCCCGTGGTTTTTTTCCTCTCACACTGAGGATTTTTTCCACATTAAATCTTGTGTGTTATTTTCTTTATCCTTTACTTGCTTCTCTTTTGTTCTCAATTGATTCAATCCTGTGCTTCCGCATTGTGCTCTAACCTTAACAAGTGGAATCAGAGCTCTTACTAAATTGAGAATTTCAAAATGTCTGCAAAATTTGACATTGAGAAGTTTGATGGCAAAATTAGCTTTTCTATTTGGCGAGTCCAAATGAGGGCCGTTCTTATCCAGAGCGGATTAAAGAAAGCTTTAGATGGGAAGTCAAAGAAACCAGTTTCCATGACCGATGATCAATGGGACGAGTTGGATGAAAAGGCGCTTTCAACAATTCAACTTTGTTTGTCGAAGGAGGTTCTTCGTGAGGTTGCCAATGAAGAAACCGCTGCGGCTTTGTGGCTGAAGTTAGAAACTTTATACATGACCAAGAGCCTCGCAAACAAGCTTCGTCTCAAAGAACGGTTATACACCATTCGTATGGTTGAAGGTACTCCTATTCAAACTCATCTTGATGAGTTTAATTCTATTATTATGGATATGCAAAATATTGATATTAATATTGAAGATGAAGACAAAGCTGTTTTGTTGGTTGTCTCTTTACCTTCTACCTATAAGCACTTCAAAGAAATCATGTTGTATGGAAATAATGATACCTTATCCTTTGAAGATGTTAAATCTAATTTATTGTCCAAAGAAAAATTTGATCTTGAAGTTAATTCTGTGGACAAGGGTGAGGGCTTAAGTGTTCGAGGTAGAACTCAAGAAAAAGGGAGTACCAATTATAAAAAGTTCAGATCCAAATCCAGAGGTCGCAAATCCAACAAAACTTGTCGCTATTGCAAGAAACCGGGGCATGACATTCCTGATTGTTTTATCTTAAAGAAAAAACAAGAAAAACAAGATAAGGGAAAATTTCAACAATCCTCTGAAGCTGCTAATATTGAAGCCAATTCTGACGGTGATATTCTTTTATCTGTTGTCTCTTATAATAATAGGAGTAAAACAGAATGGATTCTTGATTCTGGATGTACTTTTCATATGTGTCCTTATAAGGACTTATTCACCACTTTTGAACATGTTGACAGTGGTGTTGTTTTGATGGGCAATGATACCCAATGCAAAGTTGCAGGAATAGGTACTATTCAGATCAAGGCTCATGACGGTGTTGTCAGAACCTTGGCTAATGTCCGCTATATTCCAGATTTGAAGCGGAACTTAATTTCTCTTGGCACCCTAGAGTCTCTCGGGTGTAGGTATTCAGCTGAAGGTGGAGTTCTAAAGGTATTGAAAGGTGCTATGGTATTATTGAAAGCTAACCGGATTGGTAGTTTATATGTCTTGCAAGGTTCTGTTGTGACAGGTTCAACAGCTGTATCTTCTTCAATGCATGATAATGACATTACCAAATTATGGCACATGCGCCTGGGCCATATGAGTGAAAAAGGTATGCACCTTCTAAGCAAACAAGGTCATCTTGGTAAACATGGCATTGGTAAATTGGATTTTTGTAAACATTGTGTTTTTGGGAAACAGAAAAAGGTTAGTTTCTCCACTGCAACTCACCGTACCAAAGGTATTCTTGATTATATTCATTCTGACCTTTGGGGGCCTTCTAAATTTCCTTCTCATGGAGGATGTCGCTATATGATGACCATCATTGATGATTTTTCTCGCAAAGTTTGGGTTTATTTTCTGCAGCATAAAAATGAGACTTTCTCCACTTTCAAGAAGTGGAAAACTCTTGTTGAAACCCAGACAGGGAAGAAAGTGAAGAAGCTTAGAACAGACAATGGATTAGAGTTCTGCAATGGTGATTTTAATGAGTTCTGCACAAAAAATGGTATTGCTAGACACAAAACTATTCCAAGAAATCCTCAACAAAATGGTGTTGCAGAACGGATGAACAGGACTCTACTTGAGAGAGTTCGTTGTATGCTCTCAAATGCTGGGTTATGGCATCGGCGTGAATTTTGGGCTGAAGCAGCATCTACTGCTTGTTACCTGGTTAATCGTTCTCCACATTCAGCACTTGATTTCAAAATCCCAGAAGAAATTTGGTCAGGTAATCCTGTTGATTATTCTAACTTAAGAATCTTTGGATGTCCTGCTTATGCACATGTTAATGATGGTAAATTAGCTCCAAGAGCTGTTGAGTGCATATTTCTTGGTTATGCATCTGAGTCTAAAGGATATCGCTTATGGTATTCTGATGCAAAGTCACGGAAATTAATTCTTAGCAGAGATGTGACTTTTAATGAGGATGCATTTTTATCTTCTGGAAAACAATCTATTGTGTCTTCTTCTACTAGTACAGGTAATCTACAGGGTACTAGCGAGAAGGTGGAGTTGATAGTGAAACCTACAGTTCCTAATGTTGATGTTCCATCTTCCTCTACAAATCAATCTAGCATTGATGATCATTATGTTGATTGTGATGACAGTACAACTTCTCCTATTCATCAGCAAGAAGATGATTATTGTATTGCTCGAGACAGAACCAGAAGACTAATTAAAAGGCCAGCTAGATACACTGATGGTGATAATTTAATTGCTTATGCATTGTCAGTTGCACAAGAGGTAAATGATGATGTTAAACCTGTTTCTACTCCACTTGCTGCCCATTTCAAGTTATCTTTAGATCTTTGTCCACATACAGAGGAAGAGATGAAGCGTATGTCACATATTCCTTATGCTAGTGCAGTTGGTAGTCTTATGTATGCTATGGTGTGCACTAGACCTGATTTAGCATATGCTGTTAGCATGGTAAGTCGATATATGCATAATCCTGGAAAGGATCATTGGAGTGCTGTAAAATGGATTTTTCGGTATCTAAAAGGTACTTCTGGTATTGGCTTGGTATTTGACAGAAACAAGGCTACAACTGATGACGTTGTAGGTTATGTTGATTCGGATTATGGTGGTGATATTGACAGAAGGAGGTCTCTTTCTGGTTACATCTTTACTCTCTGTAATAGTGCTATTAGCTGGAAAGCTACTCTTCAGTCCATTGCTGCATTGTCTACGACTGAAGCAGAATATATTTCAGCAACGGAGGGTGTGAAGGAGGCTATTTGGCTCCGAGGTTTGGTAAATGAACTTGGTCTAATACAGGGTGTTCTTACAGTGTTTTGTGATAGTCAAAGTGCTATTCATTTGACCAGGAATAATCGTTATCATGACAAGACCAAACACATTGATATAAAACGTCACTTTATCCGAGATATTGTTGCTATTGGTGAAATTATGGTGGAAAAGATTCACACATCAGAGAATCCAGCAGATATACTTACCAAGCCACTTCCGAATACCAAGTTCCAACTTTGCTTGGACTTGGTTGGTCTCTACAGCACTTGAGTGCCCTTCGGGGCATTATTTGGCGATGAGCAACTTATCAAATTCGAGCCAATATTGTTAGATGCCTCTCATTTCTATGCCTTAAAAGAATTTATGACTATTTTATGGCTCTCTTTAATGGCTTTTATGTCACTTTTATGGCTTTGTTTTCAAGCATCCAATGCTTCATATCCAAGATACCAAGACTTTGCTTGCCTATAAAAGGACACATATAGAGAGCTTCAAAATCATCTTCACAACACACAACATCTCTTTCATTTACACATATATTGTGAGTGCATTCTTGGTGAGAATTCTTGTTCCATTTGAGAGAGTATTTGTGAGAAAAAATATTGTCATTTGTCCTCATCATTATAAGAGGATTTCTTGTACTCTTCTTTTTTACATAGTGGAATTTTGCTCTTGATCGCCCGTGGTTTTTTTCCTCTCACACTGAGGGGTTTTTCCACGTTAAATCTTGTGTGTTATTTTCTTTATCCTTTACTTGCTTCTCTTTTGTTCTCAATTGATTCAATCCTGTGCTTCCGCATTGTGCTCTAACCTTCTTTATCGTCAAAGTTTAGAACATGAAAGTTTAAATTAAATTAAATACTCATTTTACTATATAACTCCTACAAAAATATCCAGAAATTCCTTCTTCTATTCTATGTTTAGAAAATGTGGATTTTATTGGAAGAAACATAAACTTATGGTAGATTGGAATCTCTTATTATAATTATCGTGTCTTATTCAATGCCAAAAGTAAAGACTATTTCCCTAACTTTATAATATAAGATGATAAAAAGAAAAATGATCCTCATCATTTAAAAAATCTGTGCACATAAATATAATCATTAAAATATATGAAAATATTTTATAATATCTGAAATTATATTATAGAAAATATCAGTACAGTACATAAATATAAAAATAATATTTCATATTATCATTACTTTATTTTTGATTAGTTTAGAGTATCCAAGAATATCATTTAGATTAAGATGACTTTAAATTTACATTATTTTTTATGATTTGTCTCCTTAAATAATTTAAAGTTTAATATTAATACAATTTTCAACAAAACATAATGGTTAAATCAAGATAAATTTTTAAACATAAAAGGTAGGTTGAGTTCTTCTGTTTGTACATCTGATAACAAAAAAGAATCTTCTTCTACCGAAGATTTAAGATATTACTTTTTCATCTATATTTAAAGGTAAAAGTATTATCTCATTATATCTAAATAATAAAAATGTTAGATTATATTATTTTTTCATATTATTTTAGATGTAAATGTCTCCCCCCGTATGAATCCTAAGTCCTCCATACCATGGTTCTTATCCCAAGAAGACTTAAGTGAATTAAAAAATATCTAAGGATATGAATAATGCAAAACAATGTTATTAATATAATACTAGTCGTTAAATTGGTTAAGGTATTGATATAACGATATAGTAGTTCAATTAGTAGTTCATTAATTAAATCACATATTAGTGAAATTATATATACATGTATTTTATTCTAACATTAATGTTGAAAATTAATAAAGAAAACAATAAATATTTTTATTTATACCATTTATTATAATAAAAATATATCACTTTTCATTGGATGGTAAACCATGTTTTAAAAGTATAAAAAATATAAGTTGTGTGTTTGGCCCTCCATAGTTCATATTAACATTTCAGTAAAAATAAGTCATTTTCATTAAAAAAATAAATAAAATTGGTTAGTATGATCGAGATAGTTCAACTGAAAATTGGCTAATTTTGACTAATATGATTACATAGCCGGTAGAATTGTTATACTGTATTAATATCAGGACCAATTCATCAATTTACCAGTTGAATCGACTAGTACGAACAAGTTTTAGTAACAATGAAACAAAGACTCGAGAATCCTAGCCTGACCAAACCTCTACTTGAGAAATCAATATCATGCAGCTCAATTAAGCGTGCCACACTTATCTTAAGCCTGGTACGCTTAATTAAAAATAGTAATAGAGAATTGGATGCTAAAGGGAATTATTATGAGTGGTGCGCTACAAACTCCTCAACGCTTGAATTATGGACTTGTGATAAGAGATGACTCAATTTGATGAACATGGGGCCAAAGATATTAAACACAGTGACTCTTTCATATTTCATAATTGAATGTGTATATACCAACAAATGAAAACATTATGAGACTGAAATGTTAAATTGGAATATGGTGAAGCAGTAATTATATATGAGTATTAAATCTATGCACCGACAATGTAAAAATATATACAGTCAATGCATCATCTACTATTCATTTGGATTACTTTTTTTAAGTCAATGATAATTGAAAATGAATGATAAATAATATAATAACAACATAAAAAAACTCTTAAACTGTCAGTATATTCATATTTTCCTCATTATATAGAAGTGTTTTAAATTATTGCATTCCACAATCACAACTCTCCGATAAATATTGAAACTACATTGACTACATTTAGAGTGATTTAAGAAGACTTATTGAGAGAAAACAGTAACGACTAAAATATCAACTTCGTTTTTACAGCTCTGCTCTCATCATAGTGGTGACTAATAGTGACCATGAGGCGAGTAAAGCTTGAACATTGTCAGACTTTAACCATTTTTAAATAAAGTCTTCACAATATTATTAATATATAACTTTTTAAATAAAATCTTCCCAATATTAAATATAATGCATATCCTTTTTAAATAAAGTCTTCCCAATATTACTAATGCATACCCTTTGAACTCGAACCCAGATCCGATTAAATTTAATGCATACCCTTTCTAAATAAAGTCTTCCCAATATTATTAATTATCATTATTGATATGTAATTTGACATATGAAGTGATATATGTATATATATTGTTAATCATGTATATATGATAATGAAATAGAGAAATAATAATACTTTTGACCAAAAATATGTCATTATTTTGTACACAATTGAATAGAGACACATACAAACATGATGAGTGAGTGATCATGAGATGGGTAAGGCCAAGTCATGTTTGTCCCCTATTCAACTCTAATATTATCCGGATCTAATTTTTGAATCCAAACCCGACCTAGACCCGACCCTATTCGAGTCTAATCATGATCAGGCAAAACTTGGTGAGCGGGTAAGATTGAGATTCAGTCTTATGTTCACTATTGGGAAATGGTAATTTGGATTGTTTAGCCATATGACGGTATTCACAAATCATGCTTTAGTTAAAATGAACCCAAGGGAATAGTTTGCATACATTTTGTAAAACCAAATTAGAATGGTGGCCTAGCCTAAAATGCCACAAATAAAAAAAGATATGCTAGGTTCTTTAGTAGCCTAAAAATTAACATTGTGAGAGTTAGAATTCTTAAATTGAGGCATCGTTTTGAGAGTATAAAGTTCATTGGAAACATCTGCATGTCCAATCATCTACAAGGTAGTCATATCATGAATAAGATAATTGAAATTATATAAATTAATCTTAATTAAGAGATGTAATAAGCATGTGACAAGAAATAAGGTTATACTTAAAAGTTTGGCACAAGTAGAGCATTATGAAGGATAATTTGTTATATAAGATCATTGTCCCCGAATGTCTAGCAATACTAGTTGATCCATTTGGAAGCCTTATAGTAATAGGCTTAATGGATCGAAAATGATCAAAAGTAGAAAGTATGGGACTTGATGCGAAATCTCTAGTGGTGGTTTGCTTTTCCTGAGCGACTGTTCTTGCTTGAACCTGATTTGGCTCGCGAAATGCGACTTGTATGTCAAATCCACGTTTTGGTTATAGATTATGTGTTTGGCCACATGTTGGTTTGGGTTTGGAATATATGGAACGACTATGTGGTTAAGTGTAGGGATAGGTCACGATTTATGTATGGCTTGAGATTATGGAATATGTTTTGGGTTAAGTGTATGGGCAAAATGTATGGTATGGCTAATGGCTTAGGGTGCTAGGCTAGTGTTTGGCTACAGTTTGGGTCAAGTGTTTAGGCTTGGCCACAGTTTGGGGCAAGTGTTTAGGCTTGACCATGGATTGTGTGAGTTAAGCTTGTATGGTCACGGTTTAGTGTTTAGGTTAAGTGTTTTAGGTGAATTTGGTTAAGAGTGAGATGAATGAGGCGCCACAAACATAAGAGCTTGATAAGCCTAGGAGGTTCACCACAAGGAAGGATCCTTGATAATAACTAGGATAGACGCCACCAGGGACAGTGCCACATTGAATTAAGGGTGTGCAAATGCACACCCTGGTTTTTTATAAAAAAAAGTTATAAATTACCTATATTTTTTATGTATGTTTGCTGCTTTATTATTTTTAATTTAATATTTCTATTATATATTTAACATTGTTTCCATTAATTATTAACTAAACATGTATCTATTAATTATTCAATATATATAATAAATCACAAATTTATATATCAATAGTTTTTACAAGACATGTAAAAGATACATGATTTTTGTTCAACTGATTTAGTGATGTTTGATAATCAACTTAAGATTTATATCATTGATATAATATTTGAAAGAAATAATCTTTCAGAGAAGTTTGTTGAAAGTGAAAGACACATTATTTACATATTAGTTTATATTCTTTTGAAGTTAGCAATAAACTTTGCTTGTTGTCATTCCAACCATAAAAAGAGCGTTTTCAGCTATGAAGATTGTAAAAAAATAGGTTGCATAGTTGAATTGTAGATGCATAAATAAATGATTGTCTAGTGACTTATATTGAATGAGATATGTTCAACAACATCAACAATGAATTGATCATTCAACGATTTCGAAATATGAAGTCGCCTAGATATCAATTATGAAGTATGTAATTTATTTATTTTTTGGTTTCCCACAGGTATCCTCGCACTGGAGGCAATCCTGTCCGAGCTGGGAACATCCACATGTACGTGAGGCTAACTCTCCCAGCGGACATTTTTTTCATCCACAAGACTCGAACCCGAGACCTTGCTTAAGGGGAATCAAACATGTATCACTTGAACCAACACGCGTTGGTACTATGTAATATATTTGATTAGCTATATTTAAATTTTGTGATTTTGACATCAATATTTTTATCTTTTAATATATGATAATATTTATTATTTAAATTTTAAACATATGTTGTACACTCTGCTCTCAGGTCTTGGATTCGCCAATGGACGCCACACCAAGGATGGTGATTGTGAACATTCATTTTTGTCTGGCCCAGAAAAAGTCCAAAACTTTTGTAAATAAAAAATAATAAAATTCCAAAAATGCTTTTCTAAAAAAATTAAAACTAAACCAGCTGTTAAGGTTCTTAAATCTAAATGATTAGGTTAACCATAATAACAAAGCCAAAATAGAAAAAAATCAAACCAATTATGTTAAGGTTCCTAAATCTAAGTGATTAGGTTAACCAAAATTCAAATTTAAAGTAACTTAATTCTCAAAAACTGATTTTTTTAGAACATAAGAAAAATATATAATAAACAAATAATAGGTTCTAGAAACTTGCATCATTTTAAGCAAAAAAAAATCAAATAATAAAGTGACTTTATTTTATTTATTTTAATTTTTTCAAAATTATGATATTAAATGAATAAAAATAATTCAAAAGGTTTTTATGGATTTTTTATAATTGTTTTCGGATTTACTAAGGTAGTTAATAGAAATGCTAAGTATATTAATTTAAGAAAACTCACTTGAATTTAAAAAGTAAACAAATAATTGAATGTGTTAAATATGTGTTAGTTAATATCCTAAAATTAAGTAATTTAGTTTAACAAAGTTGAAAGATTAACTAACTCAATTTTAGGAATTTGTTTGAAGAATTTCAACTATAAATAGAGGTGTTGGAGTTAATAAAAAAAAGGACACTGATACACACTATAAATACTGCAAGTACATTAGAAACGCGGCCAAAAAATGCATGAATAGTGAGGAAGGAGGAAAAAGCCAACAGAGAGTGATCGAGTGCATGCATGCTCACAGACTACCTCATGCTCTCCCTTTTTGGAAAATCCGCACCTTAGATTTTGCATAATGATATCCTTCTAAGCGTTGCACCATAAACTGCTGCACTTGATCCCCAACCCGTGGTAACACGGGATCAAGTGTAGATGAGCACACAGATCGATCCGTGCACCCTCACCCTCCAACCAACCGGAGACAACCACATGGACTCTCCCATGGTGCATCTAGCATCAACCATTGTGAGCATGACACGTCAACAACCTTATTTGGTCTCTTCCGTACATGATTATAGCTCTCAGAGGTTTGTCTTTTTCCTTTTTTTTTGGCATAATGTTTCTGTTTGTATATTATAAAATCAACATCATTTAGTAAATAAAAATGTAATTTTTTTTGTAATATCAAACAGAGATTGAAACACAAAAATAAAAATAAAAATAATTTTTTGGAATAAATAACTAATAACAAAATGATTTTTTAGCAACTAATTAACAAACTTTTTTTCTTTAAATAACAAAGTGGTAACAAAATTCTTTTTATGTGAAAATAAACTAACAAACTCTTTTTAAATTAAATAAATATTATCATTAATCATAATTAATTAATAATTAAAATGTTAGGTAACAAAATCTTATTTGCATTGAAACTTTTCATAAATACACATAAAAATGAATATTTTCACTAATAAAAATTGTCAACCATATAAAGGATTGAGGGACGGTCGACTTGGGGGCTTCTTTTATCTCAATTCATCCTTCGACGGTCGCGCTACGCCGCTTCTGTCGATAATTAAAATACCCAATTTTTTTTTACTAAAGAACTACGTAGCCTTGATTTCCTATCTAAAAGAGAGATACATAGGACCAAAGTCCATTTTGTCAGACACAATAATAAAAATAAATAAATTTGTTCCTTTTAATAATGAATTAAATAACTAAATTAAATTTAAAAATATTAAAGTCATATAATTTAATGAAGGGTATGGCCTAAGGCGGACGCGTAGGATGCTAATACCTTACCTACCCTGTAACCGACTCCCAAACCTGGATATCAAAAATCTAAAGCCCAATGTGATTGGGCTTAAAAAATTCTACATTTTAACTATAAAATGTAGTGACGACTCTAGCAAAGTCGTGCAACCCATAATTTTGAGAGTCGATGACTCTGTTTGGGACTTTTTTGAGAGAGTCCGACCCATAATTTTTAAAATATATGACTAATTAATTTTTTTTACTTTTTATTTTCTAAACTAATCGAAACTATTCATTGTTATTAACTTTATGTTTGTATATAATGCATATTATGTTGTGATTGAGGTATATTTCCTGTACACAAAATGTTGTCACGCACATATACTCTACATTCGGGTATTAGTGAAACATTTTTGGATAAAATGGATACTAGCATCACTAGTCATGTGGCCTTTGCCGTTTTTAAGTGTTGGTGATGTGAACCACTTATATTGTTACCAAATATTATGAGTTAGCCACTCGAGCTGTGTTCTTGTTTCTAACCCCATAATATTTGGGTTTCTCTTGTGAGGGAGATGGAATATGAGTAGCTTATAGGGAGTCTAGAGCTTGCTAAGACATCCAGTGTACCTCAGAACTCTACCCTAGGATGTTGTTTTGTAGATAATAAAAAAACCCTAGTAGGTATACATATTGGGAAACTTGAGAAATGTATCATATTTCATGTGGGACTTTTGACACAAAATAAAAAAAACATTTAAAAAAAAAAAAACCTGGGTAACTCACCTTTACCCCAGGTTAGCCTGGACTATATGAAAACTCATTATGACACTTCATATGTGGTGATGATGGCTAAATCATTCCCAAGATAGGGTCCATTATCCTAAATGACATTTTGTATTTTAGACATTTCATTTATCATGCATTAATAAAAAACACATCATTCAAATATTTATCCATGAATGCATAAACATAAAAATTACATATTCAAACGTTCATTCAATTATCCATTCATGTATGCATTCAAAAATAAAAATCTTCATTGATTGACTTATGCATTCAAAAATAAAAATCTCTATTGATTGACTTATGCATTCATTCATGCATTAGAAAAGAAATTTATTATTGATTGACTTATATATACATATATACATAGATATATGAAAAATATATGAAAAATTCATCATCCACTAGTTATGCATGCATTCATTCATTCATCACAAATACTACATAAAAACATATCGTTCAAAAAATTCATTCCACCCATGCATATGCTAACTAAAAAAAACTATCAATCAAAATAATTCATTCATGCATGCATATAAGTAGAATACATTGCTCATACATTATTTTAATTAGATATCCATATATGCATTTTAAAAAAAGAAAAAAGAAAAAAGTACATCATTCATACATTCTCTTATTTATTTATATATTCATTCCTTCACTCATGCATCAAAAAATATAAAATCCATTCATCCATTCATGTAAAAACACATATAACTCAAACATTCATTTATTTATTGATTAAGAAAATACATCATTTAAACACTCATTGACTTATGTCTTCATAAATTCACTAAAAAAGAAAAGTACATTCCTCAAACACTCATTCATTTATGCATTCAAAAATGAAAATTCAAAATTCAATTATGCATTCAGAAAGAAAAAAAAATCATTGACTTAGACATTCATTCATGCATTAAAAAATTATTATGCGTTCATCCACTCATGTATACATTAACACATCATTTATACATACACTCGCTTATTCATACATTCATCAAAAAATAAAAATTAATTATTCAAAAAAATTCATTCATGAAAAATACATTATTTATACACATATTTATAGATTCATTCATGCATTTAAAAATTTCATTCATTAAATTATGCGTTTATTCATGCATTCAGAAAAAATAATCATTCATTGACTTAGACAGTCATTCATGCATTAAATAAATTATTACACATTCATCTACCCATGTATACATGCACTTTGATGCTGCTAGAACTAAAGATACAGTCTTGATCTAAAAATCTTTACTCTAAAGATTGTCACCAACCACCCATGAGCTAATGGAATATGCTCCTTAGTTCCCAAATGTGGGGGTCATGCATATTAAATGTGCAGAAAGGATCTCTCTTAGAAATTTGTTATTACTTACAAATCACTTTAAAACATTGCACTCATTCATTCATTAAAATAAAATAAAAAATATCATACATCTTCCCATATATCATAACCTTCATGCATTCATAATCATATACATAATAAATTACATTTTCTAGCATATCATGCATCTTAAAAAGAAAATTACTTGCATTCCTGCACCTCATGCATCATAAAAAGATTTTTATCCTCACACCATCCATACATCCCCAACTTATGCATAGTCATACACATTTCTTGCATTTTATGCAACATTTTGAGTTATAAGTTGCATCTCAATTCATGTAACATGATAAAAAAATCAACTTTATACACATCATGCATCATTAAGAAATCATTTTTATGCATGCATTTCATAATCTCATTGTTAAGGGCACTCATCAATTGAAGACTGATTATTAAGAATAATATTATTAGACTCGACTGAAAGCAAACAATATTGAAACTGGAGACATTCAAGAAGACAAAGAACTCTCAGTTTATGGTTGAGTCCATACTCGATAGTGCATTGTCTTCAACCCTAGATAAATGGGAGACCAATTTGAAATATTTTCTCATTTGAGGACCTCAATCAAATTAGAGAAAATTATGATCCTAATAATTATACATTTATCTCAGTATTAATGTCATTATGTCAATCCTGCAATTCAGTATCATGACTTTAATAGTCATAAATTGGTTCCTACATATATGTAGCTATCAGGACCAATTCTTTCCATATATGTTTATTATGTCATTAATCACAATTGTACTAATGTGTATATAAACACAATTTGTCATATGAATAATATAATAACCTTTGCACATTTTCTTTCTTGGTATCATAACACTTAAGCTTGAAGGCTCTCGATCCAACCATGACATCCACAACTAACACAAATCATAGAAATGACTTGCCTACAACTGTCTCTGTCAAGCTAGATAGAGATAACTATCTCCTATGGAAGTCACTAGTTCTTCCATTAACTAGAGGCTACAAACTTGATAGCTACATACTAGGAACAAAAGAATGCCCTCAACATTTTGTCATCATAAATGACACAACTAAGAAAGACAATCATGAATATGAAGAGTGGATTGCACATGATCAAGCCCTACTAGGATGGCTAAGAAATTTGATGGTCATTGACATTGCAACACAATTGTTGCATTGTGAGACCTCTAAGGAACTTTGGGATGAAGCATAAAGTCTAGCAGGTGCACACACAAAATCTAGAACAATCTACCTTAAATCAGAATTTTACAACACACTCGAAAAGGAGAAATGAAGATGGATTAATACCTTCTCAAAATGAAGAACCTTACTGACAAACTAAAGCTGGTAGGATCAGCAATCTCCAACTCAGATCTAATAATTCAAACACTGAATGATTTGGATGGTGATTACAACCCTGTGGTGGTCAAATTATCTGATCAAATCAACCTTAGTTGGGTTGATTTGCAAGCACAACTATTTGCATTTGAAAACAGAATAGAACAACTGAACAATTTAAGTAATCTCTCAATGAATGCTTCAGCAAACCTTGCAAGCAAAACTTATTTCCGAAGCAACAAACCTGGGACACAAGGAAACTGGAGAGACTCTAACTTCAGAGGAGATAGAGGAAGAGGTAGATCTAAACCAACATGTCAGGTGTGTAATAAGATTGGTCACACTACTACAATGTTTTTATCGTTATGACAAGTCATACACAAGCTCAAATCACTATGCTAAGAATAACAAGCAAGAAAATCACAATGCTTACATAGCTTTCATAGTGGAGCTAGCAATCATGTGAATCAACAAAATTAGAAACTCCAAGATCTCAGTGAAGGCAATAGTAAGAATTCTCTGTTAGTTGGCAATGGTAAAAGATTGAGAATATTGGCCTCAAGCTCAACTAAATTAAATAAAATCAACTTGCACAATGTCTTGTATGTTCCATAAATAACCAAAAACCTGCTGAGTATATCTAAACTAACTGCAGAGAATAATACCCTTGTTGAATTTGATGCAAACTGTTGTTATGTGAAGGACAAACTGACAGGGAAGGCACTACTAAAGGGGAAACTTAGAAATGGATTGTACCAACTTTCCAGTGCCAACTTCCAAGTCAATGAAGATCCATGAACTTACATATAAGACAAGGAGAATTGGCATAGAAAGCTTGGAATCCTAACAATAATGTCCTAGAAAAGGTGTTAAAGAACTGCAATGAGAAGACTTCATCAAATGATCAATTTTCATTCTGTGAAGCTTGTTAATTTGGAAAACTTCACTAGTTACCATTTAAATCCTCTTCCTCTCATGCTAAGCAACCTTTAGATTTGATTCATAGTGATGTATGGGGGACCAACCCCAGTTCTATCTCCATCTAATTTCAAGTATTATGTTCATTTTATTGATGATTTTAGTAGATTCACTTGGATTTTCCCCTAAAACAAGAATTATAAACAATACAAGTTTTCACTCAATTTAAAAACATGGCTGGAAACTAGTTTAACAGAAAAATAAAGGTTCTTCAATGTGATGGTGGAGGTGAGTATAAACTTGTCCAGAAAATAGCCATAGAGTCAGGAATTGAATTTAGAATGTCATGTCCATATACCTCTCAACAGAATGGTAGAGTAGAAAGAAAACATAGACATGTAACAGAACTAGGGTTCACACTGCTTGCACAGGCCAAAATGCCTTTACAGTATTGGTGGGAAGCTTTCTCTACCTCAATTTATCTCATCAATAGATTACCCTCAACAATTAACCCAAATGAAAGTCCATATACCTTATTGTTTGGAAAAGAACTTGACTATGATGTTTTAAAACCTTTTGGTTGTGCCCACTATCCTTGCCTCAAACCATACGACCAACATAAACTTCAATTCCACACCACAAGGTGTGTGTTCTTGGGATATAGCAACTCTCACAAGGGATACAAGTGCCTCAACTCTCATGGAAGAATTTTTATCTCAACACATTTGGTCTTCAATAAAAATCATTTTCCATTTCATGATGGCTTTCTTGACACAAGGAATCCATCAAAAACTCTAACTGAAATTGTACCTATTGGTCTTCCTTCTTGTCCTACAGGTACCACTACAAGCCACACAAATGAACCAACTAATGGTGATGTGAACCATCAGGAAGGTGATTAGCTGTCAATGAAGATCAACCAGCCTCAGTGAGATCCCTGTCACCACAGATGAGGCGACATCTTCTAAAAATGATGCACTAGTAGTAACAGACGCATCATAGGACACACCACTAGACACACTAGAGGACAACCAGCAAGCCCAACAGAGCATCACACACGGGATGCGTACCAGAAGCAAGGCAGGGATCTACAAGCTCAAACTGCCTTATATAAGGCTGATAGAGACATACAAAGAGGACAATAAACCAGAAAATGCCAGTGAAGCACAAGCCAGGCCAGGGTGGAAAGAAGCCATGCATGCAAAATTTAAAGCTCTAACAACAAATCACACTTGGATACTAGTACCATTTCAAGGGCAAAATAATATCATAGACTCAAAGTGGATTTTTAAAAATAAGTACAAGGCAGGTGGCTCAATTGAAAGAAGGAAAGCAAGATTGGTTGCCAAAGGCTTTCAACAAACTGCAAGTCTGGACTATGATGAGACCTTCAGTCCAGTGATCAAATCCAGCACTATAAGAATTATCCTATCCATTGCAGTACACTTAAATTGGGAAGTTAGGCAATTAGACATAAACAATGCATTCTTGAATGGCAACCTCAAAGAAACTATATTTATGCATCAACCAGAAGGATATATAGATTCAACGAAGCCTTATCACATATGCAAACTAACCAAGGCAATCTACAGCCTGAAGCAAGCCCCAAGGGCTTAGTTTGACAGGTTGAAGGACACTCTACTACAATGGGGGTTTCAAAATACCAAAAATGATTTATCACTGTTTTTCCTTAGAGGAACCGATCATATCACACTCCTCCTCATATATGTTGATGACATAATAGTAACAAGGAACAACAAGAAGTTTCAAGAGATCTTCATCACTCAACTAAACATGGCCTTCTCTCTTAAAGACTTAAGTCTCCTACACTACTTGTTAGGAATAGAAGTCCACAAAGATACTGGTGGAATGTACTTGAAATAGGCAAAGTACATTAAAGACTTGCTCAAGAAGTTTAATATGGAAAAAGCTTCATCCTGCCCCACACTAATGGTAACAGGGAGACAATTCATTGTTGAAGGAGAACCTATTTCAAACCCTACACTATACATACAAGCTATAGGTGCATTACAATATCTAAGCAACACTAGGCCAGACATAGCATTCTCAGTCAACAAACTCAGTCAATATATGAGTTCCCCAACCACAGATCATTGGCAAGGAATAAAAAGAATAATGAGATATCTCCATGGCACAACAAATTTATGCCTTCATATCAAGCCTTCAATTGATCTTGATATTGCTGGATTCTCTGACGCAGATTGGGCTACTAGCATAGATGACAAGAAATCCATGGCAGGAGAATGTGTGTTTCTTGGTGAGACATTAATCTCATGGGCCTCAAGAAAACAAAGGGTGGTGTCATGGTCAAGTACTAGGTCAGAATATAGAGCTTTGGCTGACCTAGCAGTGAAAGTAGCCTGGATTAGATCACTTCTAGGTGAGCTGAAATTCCCCATGCCCATGAAACCAATTTTGTAGTGTGATAACTTGAGTGTCGAGGTACTAGCATCCAATTCAATGATGCATGCTTGGTCCAAATATATTGAGATATATGTTCACTACATACGTGATCAAGTACTTCAAAACCAAGTCTCAATAGCATACGTCCCCACAACAGACCAATTTGAAGATTGCCTAACCAAACCTCTCACATACACAAGGTTCAATATTATGAGAGACAAACTTGGGGTGACTATGTCACTATCAATTTGAGAGAGGAATTAGAGAAATTTATGATCCTTATAATTATACATTCATCTCAATATTAATTACATTATGTCAATCCTGCAATTCAATATCATGACTTGAATAGTCAAGATTTGGTTCCTGCATATATGTAGCTATCAGGACCAATTCCTTCCATATATGTTTATTATGTAATTAATCACAATTGTACTACAATGTGTATATAAACATAATCTGTCATATGAATAATATAACAACCTTTGCATCTTTTCTTTCTAGGGAAGGTTAAACCACTCATACATTCAGTCATGTTTCATGAATAAAGATTTATTTTCTAATGTGCATCTTGTTAACAAGTATATACTAGTGCATTGATCGTGCAAATTTCACCATCTCGTACTTCACCCTACCATCCCATAGTACATTCTACCAATCATATTTACCCAAAAATAACACAACCAAATAAACACAAATAAAATTAATCTATGCATTAATATGAGATATTTGATTAAAAAAATGATTCAAAAGTAAAATGGAAGAAGATGAAAATGTAAGAACCAAAAAATGATGTACATCTTTAAGCACATTTTTTTAATGACACAAGACATTTTTTGTAATTCCTAAACATCTTGGAAATATTCCCTAATCACCCCATTTGAGCCTAGACATCATGAAAGGAGATAATTTTTTAATAACCCTCAATATTTCAATAGCCCGGAGAGAGTAGATTTTCAATTAAATTATTTCAGAGTCACTATTTGACATGTTGGATAATTTTGAAAGAAAAAGATACATGATTTTTTAGATGATTCAAGCAAGGAAAGAACAAGGTCGATTGAGATTCTCAATCAAATAAAGAAATGTTTAAGAGCTTGGAGCCTTTACCAATGGCTTTTATAGTGTGCGTGAATTTAAAGAAGAAAGAGTTTGCACAACAGAGCTCTCAGTTTAAGAGCTCTGATATCATAAAGTAAATTTGAAAAATATACCTTATATTCATTGATTGAAAATAAAGTTATTGATGACTTAGTTAAAAAAGATAGTTTGGAATCCAAGGAATAAATGAAAAGTTACAAAACTAACTAACTAATTATAACTCCTACATAACTATCTATGATAAGCATGTGATTAATAACACAAAGTCAAAAGTGAACTTCAAAATATGGGCTAGGATGGCATATGCACTAACTTATAAAAATCAACTTTTTTTCTATTCAAAGGTCATATCATTGATTAACGTTGGGTTATGATTAATTATCTAAATTATTTAAGTCATAATCAATTAACCAACTTCCAAATCAATTATTTGGATTAAAATTGACTTTCTCAAGAATAGTTACCAAGATAATTAATGTTTAACCGAATACATAATCAACGGACCATCAATATTTAATGAAAAAAAAATACATATATATTTCATTTCAAGACATGTTTACAGAAAAATTTATTTGCAAAATGTGATTCTCTATACTTACATAGAGTCATCTATTCTATACTATTAATAAAGGGAAAACACAAAATAATCACCCATCATGGTCTAATTTATGTTTTCCTATTTTGCCCTCAATATTTTTTTATTTCTACCAAAAAATCATATAATATTATTTTCTTATTTTATCATTATTATCTTCTTATTTTAAAAGTGTATTTAAAAAATTGAATATTAGACCAATTGATAAATTCAACCGTAAATTTAGCACAAAAAATTATATTTGAATTTATAAAATACAAACTATACATTACAAACGATAGGAAAGCGGGTTGACAGACACGACAGTGCATGTCAACACGCTAGTAATAATAAAAGCTTACTTATAGACAAAATTAGTATAAACTTGGGTATTCCTTTTGTATCCTCTCCTTCATAGAGATGGCAATAAAAACCGAACCCGTGGGTACCTGCCCGAACCGAACCCGAATTTAACGGGGAAAACCCGATGTGATTGGGTTCGTGTTTTACCCCAGTTTAAATTTTGGGTTCGGGTTTGGTATAGCAAAGACCCTAACCCGAACTCGCCCCGAAGTAAAGTAATTCAATTTAAAATTGAAGTTTCTATCATTTGCCAATTGTTTTTAATTTCTAATGTTACTTTATATACTATTGGATCTTCAAACATAAAAGAAATGAAATAATACAAGAGAAAATAAAAATGTTAGAGTAAAATTACACAAAATAATATCATATTTTCCTTAACACTTTATCATTTTTCGGGTTTTTTTCGGGTTCGAGTTACCCGAAACCCGACGGGTTCGGGGATGATATTTTTATTTTCAACCCCGTTGAGTTTGGGTTCGGGTTCGGGTTTTAAATTTCGGGTTCAGGTTTGGGTATGTGCAAACCCGGTCTCGACCCGCCCCGTTGCCATTCTTGCTCCTTCGTACTGTTGTTTGTTTTTTACTTGAATTCGTCACTTGTAGATTGTCTTCACCGATTCACATACTCCAACTTTTGCTTTGGGAGCAAAATAAATTATTAAAAGAATATGTGATTAAGATAAAAAATTCAAATATTAACCAACTCTCTTTCTTAAAACCAAACATATGCTTAACTAAATAGATTAGTGTATAACTTGGCCTCATAAAATAAAAAAACAATATATGTTAAGGTCCATATGAGAAAGATCAAAGATGAATTTTTTTGTATAACCAATAGTATCCCTTCACTATTTTGGGTTTTTTTAGAGTATGTGATTATATATCCCAGTAAATGTCATGAATTAAAATTTTGACTTTTTAATCTACATGAAGATAGTGGGGTCTTATATTATTAAAAGAGTATGTGATTATACGACCATTTATATACATTCTAAACCAAAATTTCAGCAGTAAGCGCCCATGGCCTAATGGATAAGGCGCTTGACTTCTAATCAAGCGATTGTGGGTTCGAGTCCCACTGGGCGTGTTTAATATTTTGCTGTCCAGGTGGTGCAGCATGTTTTATTGTTATACTGTTGTGGTTTGTACAATTTTTTCTTCATTTGGAAATTTATTTAATTTGGTTTGAATGCTGCAAAATAAGCATAATGAATACGCTTTTTTTTGTTATAAAGTTGTGGTTTCTACACTTTTGTCAAATCTATTGACTGAATTCAATGCTGCAATATAATGAATAATAAATGTCATCATTATTTTTATAAATATTAATAAGTTTAATATAAGATGTAAGATTGTAATTTTTTTTTTGATATTATCAAATTTATTTTTTTTACCATTTTTGAGTAAAGAACTAATATCTTTAAGAGTGCATGATTGTCCCTCCAATAAATGTCACTTTCAAGAATTAAACTTTTAACATTTTGATCATCAATGATCTAATGTTATCTTATATCACTAAACCAACGCATTGTTAATATTAAGGTTATAAGTTCCAACATCATAAGTCCATAACTCTTTACAATATTAACATATGACTTACCATTTATTTGTTATATAAAAAATATTTTGTTCTCCGTTAATAAATAAAAATGCATAGACTGTAGATGGAAGTAGATACACTTATACAAACATTTTAAAATTTTCATTTGCTAAAGTTTTCATTCAGAAACAACTTGGAATAATCCAAAAAGAGAACAAAGAAACACTAGCATCTATTTGGCCTAATCTACATTCTGTCTGATAATTTTTCACCTATCAAACAAAACATCTCAGTAAAATCATCTTTCCTAGGATAAAGAATGTTGCTGCTGCCTAAGAAGCTTCACCAATTCAAGCTCCTTTTGCTTTATGAGCAAAACCATTCTCTCATTTTCCAACTTTCTCCTTTCGTTTTCAAGTTTGGCTCTTTCCATGTCCCTCTCTTTCTTGCTGCTAAACCTTGCCCATTTCAACCTCTGCTTCTCAAGCTCAAATGCTTCACTGTGATACTTTATTTGCTGCTCCTCTAACTGCAATATCCTAAGCCTCATCCAATGTTTTTTCTCCCAAGGACCTCTACCCCCATCTTGGAACACATTAGTGACCTCATTGTTTAGTTGCTGCATTAACTGTGATTGCGAAGAAAATCCCAATCCTAATCCTGATCCTAATCTTAGTCCGAGTCCTAGTCCTGAGGCTATCCTTGGCTTCTTCCTCAACGGTCTTTTATCATTCTCATCCTCATCTTCTTGTCCATGATGACCCCTTGAACCACCATCCCCTGATTCATTTCCATCCTCATCAGAAACATCCTTTGACCCATCATCAGAATCATCATCGTTATCATCATCATGATCATGATCATCTTCATAATTCTCTTTGCCATTTCCAACTTTCAACATTCTCATACCCTCTTGTCCTGTCCCACCAAAAGGAACCCCTACATTCTCTGATGAATGAGGACACCCCCTTTTCTGTTGAGCAGACTGAGATGGCTCTATACCAACCTCAACTTGCTGTTGTGGAAGATTATCACCACAACCACCCCCATTTCCACAACTATTATGGTAAGCACACATTTCCCTGAAGAAAAGGTGCTTTGAATTGAGCAATTTTCTAACTTCTTCTTTCAACTTTGGTGCCAACTCCATTGTATCCAACAAGTTCTGATTTTCCACAACCCTGCAAGCTGTTCCTTTCCCAAGAATATCATTCACCCTCTTGTATCTTTTATTCAAGTCATTGAACTTATCCTCACACTGCTGTGGAGACACATAAAACCCTTTCTCCAACATAGCCCTTGACACTGATTTCCACTTCCCTTTCTTCTGCAACAAACCCCCATTGGACTTTTTCTTTCCATTAGGATCAGTACTTTCAGAACCGCCACATTCATCACCAATGTAATAAACAGCCATTACCAATAGCCTAACCATTGTATCAGTCCACTTCATTCTCTGCCATGGTGATGATGAAGCCTTCCTCTTTGGACTATTATTGTTGTTATCATCTGCTGCTACTCCTACTCCTGGTTCATCTTCATCACTCATTGTAGTTGTGCTTTGTTGTTTCTTAGCTGCAAATGGAGGGTACCCATTTTTCATTGATTGATTCTGGTGCTGTTGTTCATTCCCTTGATGGGAATTAGCATAAGAAACCATTTGTGGATGCACCAAAAGGTGAGAATTTTGAGGATTTGTGAGGTTTTGTTGTTGTTGTTGCAAAGGGTTTTCAACTCCAAGCAATCCAGCAGTAGTCATGCTTGAAAACATTCCACCATTTACTCCATTGGGTTCCATTAACTAAAACCAACAAACCCTTTAATCAAATAGTTAAAAAATTTCTAAGTGGCCTTTTATCAAATAGGTGAAGGGTGCAAAAGGGGTGAACAAAAAAGAGCAACAATGTATGAAATTGTTGAGATCAAAGGTGTGAAGAAAATGAAAGGAAGTTGATGATGTAAGATTTGTGGTGGGAAAATGTGAATGGTGGTTTATAAGGGGAAAGAGAAGCAAGTGGTTTTGTTTTAGTGGTAACAGAAAACTGCCAACGGTTTTGGTGGTTTTAGTGTAAATTAAAGCCCACAGGTTTTTGTAGAGCCACGGTGTGTCTCAAAGTTAAAATCAAACTTATTAAAAAAGCTGTTTACTAACGCCAACATGGACACTGGATATTTTTATATGCGGCGGAAACCAAAACTTACTGTGTGCTCATTCTCACTTTTCCGACGAATATAATGATAATAGTATAAGATTTAATTGAATTTTTAAGTTGATTAAAAAGTTAAATATTTAATTTTTAGAAGTAATATTCGTTATAAATGATGAGACATTCATATATCTCAAAATGAATTAGTTTATTATCTATATAGTGGGAGAAAATTGTTGTTTATACCAAAAAGTTGTTGTTTATACCAAAAAATTGTTTTTATAATATAAGAATATCTATTTATTATCATATTTTGTTAAGACATTATTATAAACTTGAGAAACGTTATATTAAATTTTAGTCAAATTAAATATGACGCATTTATTGTTGAAAATTTTGCATTTAGTTTTAACATTTTTAAGTAATGTTAGAAGGTGTTGAATTTAGTGCTAGTGTAATTTATTTTTTTATAATATATATTATTAAATCATAGAAATTGTTATTGACAAGTTTTATTATGGTTGATAAATAATTATCCCTTTAACATAGTGTCAGATGTAATCCATATTTTGTGTGAAAACTTTGTTGTTTTTAAATACCTTAAAATCCATCCAAACGACTGTACTACTTATTATAAGATATCATCTGGATGATTTGCCGCTTTACTTTAGGGTAATTTACAATGTTTATGTAGAATTTATTTTTATGTGTTTAACCTTGTCTTTATTTTTTAATGAATAAATCAATTATATCCAATTAGATAAATTAATGCGATAAATGTAGCTATTTTCGAAACTATTAACGAAGGAGAGCTCCAATATTAAACAGTATTAAAATTGTGATGTTATGGTAATTTTAGATAAAAATTAATAAATTTAAATATTTTTATGGGTTTATGTAATTCGATTAAAATTGGCTTAAAATAAGAACTATGTAGTATATAATCAATTAATAATATGAGAAGCTTCGCAATCAGTAGCGGATCTTGACAAAAGTTTAGGAGGGGTAATAATATTAATTATAATTTTTAATTAAGCTTCATTGAATAACAAAAAATATAAATAATTATTTTAAAGTTTTAAAATAACATGAATTCTAAACAACAATAATTACCCATTAAAAACGTTAAAGAAAAAATGTACATTAATTTAAGTGTCGCTTAAGAATTAAATTTTCAGCTACTTATTTTTCAATATAAATTACCATGTGGTCCGATAGAAATACATCTTTTATTTTACTACATAACTATATTTGATTATCTTCATTGCTGAAAATGATTTTCCTCTAGTAGCTAAACCAAAATAGTTAAAATAAAACGAATAACTTGATCAAACAAATAATATACATTGACTTTTTTCATATCATCAAAGTTGCACTTAATTCATACATTATTTAAAGTTTTTCAAGTATGAATAGTTAACGACAACAACAGTAAAACATTGAAATTAACATTTTCAGTAAATCTTTTGTTAAACTCGCATTGAAATCCACAAAGTAGAAGAGGATGCCCCAACATGCCACAACTAAGTTCCACCTCTGTTCGTAATGGAAATAATATCAAAATCAAATTATTTTATTACATAGGTAAAATATTTTTTTCCATACATGGTATCATAATAAATTTAAATGTATTTTTTGTCCATCAACTTTTTCTCATGGGTAACTTTTTTCCCGAGAAAAAAGTATATGCATACATATTATATGAGTTTGATACTTTGTCATTGTATCATTTATCATTTAATCATTATTAACTCTTTAAAAAACATAATATAAATAAACAGTAGATGATGTACTAAACAAGTATCTTTCGAGTTGCGTAAAAGCCTCTCCCAACAAGTGTCGCTCTCAGGAATTAAACTATTAACTTTTGGTCTTCCTAAAATCCAGATGTACCTTATACCATAGACTATCGCAAACAATTTTCATTATGGAACGTTAATCCATCATCCAAAAATTAGTAGAAGGTAGTTAAGTGATTTAGGCCGTTGTTTCCTACGTAGCCTTCTTTCACTAGTTTTTCGTTGAAAATTTGACATAAGAACTAATATTGCATAATTGCCAAAGTTTAAAGATAAAAATATTTAATAATTTGGGATTTTACTTTTAACAAGAGTAAAGGTAAATGATATATACTTTGAGAAAAAATGTATATATCGAAAGTGTAAAAGTTTTATACACTATCACTTCATCATTTATCATTCATATTTATTTATCATTGCTTTCAAAAAAATAATACAAGTAAATAGTGAATAATATATTGATTATGTATAAATCTGTATACTAACAATGTGTAAAGATTACACTCATAAACATTTTTTAGCCCACATCAAATATGTCTCTCAACTAGTTAAATAAAATGTTAGGTATCAGTGGACAAAATATACCTAGAAGGGGGTTGAATAGGTGTTGTGGTTCCTAAATACCGCTTTTCATACCAAAGCCCTATTCTGGAAAAAAAAACCCTGTTAATCGATTAAAGCACTGACTTAATCGATTAAGTTGCACAAAACAGACAGTTGCTGAATGACTTGATTGCACAGCCACTCATCGATATTACAGAAATGATATAACATATATATTTGAACAAAATTAATCTTTACATGGCAGAGTTACAAGATTCAAAATATCAGTTAAAATAGGCAATTAAACAACTTGAAAATTAAAGAGATAAGGGTAAGAAAAAGCCTACAATAAGGATTTTTATCCTGATTCGTTTTGCCGTCCACTGCAAAACTACATGAAGTCCTCCCATTCTGATCTTGGGAGATTTTCTTCACTAAAATTGAAACGAATGTATATTACATGCACAATTCCAATTACAAGACCTTAGATGGTCCCTTCTTGAATTCCTAGAACCTCTACCTTGGTTTAACTCCTCTAATCGCCTAGGAAAACCTTTCCTACGATCTATCCCCAGCCAAGAGTATGTTCTAAACTCAAGACCTCTAAGTCTTGGTGAAGACTCAGTGAATTTCATTGGTGGTAAGACACCAAGAGACAATTTTCCTTATCACAAAAACAACACAAAAGTATAGTATTATGAAGCACAATATGACTAAAATATTACAATTCAAATCCAACTATAAACCCTATACAAATCTCACAAATTAACAAGAATATGTATGAGTTCAGAATTATACAGAAACATGTATTTTCTACCCTACGAAATCTCTAAAAGAAATGCAAGAAAAGATAGAATGATGAACACATTTAATCAAATGCAATTGGATGACATTTTAATCCCTAAGCATGATACTATCTCTCACATGCATTTCTCTCTGCCTATATGACATACAACGAGCACGAAAACATGCAAATTAGCAATTCTAAAAATGAATGTATGAAGCATGGTGTAAAAACACAGTTTATATAGAAAAGTTGTTAGACGCCCAGTTAATCGATTAAGTGCCCTTTTAATCGATTAACGAGCTGTTGAGAATAACTGAATTCTTTTTTTCAGTTATCTTTTAAAACTTGTTAAAACTGATTTCACGTTCATCGATTAACGCCTTGCTTAATCGATTAACTGACATATTTTTTCCCTTTTCGTCTTTGTCTAAATAGCAAGCATACACAATAGGTGTTGAAGCTTCTTTACATTTTTCCATGTCGAACTTTTTCAGTAACTCCTTGCAGAATTCGATTCATGAGTGAAGATGCCACCTTCCATTTGTTTAATTTGTAGCCCAAGGAAGAAGGTCAGCTCATCCATCACCGACATCTCAAATTCTCCCTACATCATCTCAGAAAATTATTTACAAAGAATATCATTAGTAGATCCAAAAATTATATCATCAACATATATTTGAACTAATAATATATGATCATCTAATCTACGGATAAAGAGGGTAGTATCAACCATACCCCTCACGAACCCTTTTTCCAAAAGGAAAGAGCTCAATCTATCATACCAAGCTCTAGGGGTATGTTTCAGACCATAGAGAGCCTTCTTGAGCTTATATACATGGTTCGAATATTTAAAATTTTCAAAGCCGGGAGGTTGATCAACATATACCTCCTCTTAAATGTAGCCGTTCAGAAAGGCACTCTTGAAATCCATTTGAAAGAGCTCAGAATTCATAATCGACGTAAAGGATAGAAGCATTCTACTGGCCTCTAATTTGGCTACAGGAGCGTAGGTCTCATCATAATCGATGCCTTCCTCCTGGTTGTAGCCTTTGGCCACTAAGCGTGCTTTATTTCTTATGATCAAGCCAAATTCATCTAATTTGTTACGAAAGACCCATCTAGTACCAATCACTGGATATTCTTTAGGTTTAGGGACGAAGTCCCATACATTATTACGCTCGAACTGGTTTAGCTCTTCTTGCATAGCTATACCCCAGTGCACATCCTCAATGGCCTCATCGATGGTCTTTGGCTCAATTTGAGATACAAAAGCAATGAAGTTACAAAAATTACGTAAAGTGTTAGGTATCAGTGGTTAAAATACACCTAGAAGGGGGGGGGTGAATAGGTGTAGCGGTTAGAATATCCGCTTTTCGAAAACAACACTTAATGCTGAATTAACCCCAGATTAATCGATTAAAGGAATAGAGATAATCGATTAACGCAATTGACTTAATCGATTAAAACAGAACAACAAGCTCAAACATATTCGGTTTCTTGCACGACAATTAACCGATATTGAAATGAATACACATAACTTACAATTTTATCAGAGTATTAACAATATAACACAGAAACAGAATATAGCAATTAAATCTACTATACAAGTTAACTGGTTAAATGCAATAAAGAGAGAAAGAGAGAAAGAAAA
>NW_017720689.1:0-246 GCF_001865875.1 Lupinus angustifolius | reverse complement strand
TGAGAGTAGGATGAGGATGAGGATAGGATGAGGATTGGATAAGGACTAGAATGGGAATTAGGATAGGATGAGGATGAGGATGAGGATGAGGATGAGGATGAGGGTAGGATGAGGACGAGAATGAGGATGAGGATGAGGATAGGAAGAGGATGAGGATATGATGAGGACGAGGATGAGGATAGGATGAGGACGAGAATGAGGATGAGGATAGGATGAGGACGAGGGTGACCAAGAGGATGAGGACGA